>NW_015151097.1:270428-297392 GCF_000732505.1 Cyprinodon variegatus
AGAATTTCAAAGTGTGAAAAGACACTGGTACAGCTAAATATCAAAAGATTGTTGTAGAGAAGTAGATCAATTTTCTTTGTAATTTTTTTTTTAAACCCAACCCTTATTCCTCTACTACGCAATTTTGAAATTCTTTCATTTGAATGGGTTATTCTCATTAGCATGTATGGTTCGATTGTGACAAAATGTGGAAATGGTTAAATGTCCTTAATGCTTTTGCAATATGCAAGCTATACTTTTTCAGACTGACAGATTTTTTTAATAAAAAAAATCTGTCAAAGAAACCAATGGACATTCTTTCCTTTACAGAAAAACTGCCCATTAGAAAAGATTAACATTACCTGGATTGTCAGTGTATTATTTCACCATTATTAGCTGCAGACCCTGCAATAATCAGTGCATTAACTGCTTTTTTTCACAGGCGGTAGAATATTTATCCCAGGCATGTTTGATGATTTCAGTCTACACTGCTAATGACATTCGAAAATTCTCCATAGATTAAAGTCAGCGGCGTCTAAGTCCTTGCTGTGTCAATGTGCCGTCAGCTCAGCGTGATGAAAAATGTTTACAACAGTACATTAAGAGGAAATTACCTCTTTTTGCCAGAAGCAAGATCATTCATTCAAAGACGTAGTGTGCCTATCATCAGCCCTGCTGTAAATTAGCCCACACCTTTCAGCAGGAAGAAAGGTGGGAAAGATTAGGAGGATCAATCTTTCAGATGGGCAGTTCAAATCATTATTTGGCATCCAGCAGGACACAGGTTGTCCTAAAGAGTGACAAATCTTCCTACGCAGTTATAAACATCTCTATTCATAGAAACCCCAGAGTATGGTGGCTGTCTATCCAAACGACCAAAGTGTCAGAAGGGAAGAAGGAAATGCTGAGTTAGTGAGGTTATAAAGGCTGCAGGATCTCCAGTGTTATTCATAAGGCAAGACCATAACGAGCCCACAATGGCTTTCCAAGACAAAGATTTACAGTGTGCCACAAAAAAATCCTGCCATGTTCCTGAAGAACTCCCTAGCCTCTGTCAGCGGAGAGTTAAGATAAAAAAAAGAACAAGAAATCCTCACACACGGCAATCTGGGGAATTATCTATGATATGCATCAAATGCATCAAAAAAGACTCACAAATTGACTTATTCTTCTTCAGAAATGTCCTTATGTATGTGACATACTCCAAGAAATATTGTTTATATTCCAACCGTAATTCACTGTAAGGCGGATAAGCTTCTACAAGGAAGATGCAAATGTTAGTTAAAATGCCGACTATTTCAAACCCCCATTGTACCCTGTTCAGCTGCATCATCCTGCTCCTAATCTAGTTAATCTTTCCATTGGCAGGGGTTTTGATGATGCTTTGATGTTTTGATGATTTTAGAGCAACAATAAGGTATTCTAGAACCTACAATGCCTCAGCTCATGTTTTGCCTGCAGAGGGCTTGGATATAGAAAAAAAAAAGGCATCAGTAAGGAAACTGCAGTTCCACTGAACGAGATGTAAACAAATATTCTTGGATGAATTATTTAGGTATCATTCTCTACAAGAGCGACACCTCAGGCAACTTTAATTCATTTCAGAAATGAGATTCACAGAACTTGTAGAGCCAATTTGATCAAAGTCACTTTTTAATCAGACTTTAATGTTTCAGTTGAAACAGGTTTTAATAAAAAAAATAATAATCTGACTTAATAAGAAATGTGTTTAAACCGTTTTAGTCTTTAAAAAGAGTAATTACTCATTTTAGTTGAATCATGAATTCATTTTGATTAGCGTTTTTTTTTTTTTTTTTTCTGCTTTGTTAATTAGCCTTATCTAGATACAGCTGGAATGCGACAGAAGGTGACAAAAGACCTAGGAACAACATTTAACATACTGCCTGCCTTGCTGCCTCAAAAGTCAGTGTTCACACCAAAAATACCATCTTGATAATCCCCAAACTTTTGAGAAAAAATTCCACTGATCACAGTTTAACTTTTGGAGTAAAATAAATACAGCATTTTGGAAAAACATTATACCAAAAATTACACATGTTAGTGCGAGTATGATTTTGAGTGTCCGAGGAATCTGGAGATCTTTCTAGTGAAACTTGTGCCCTTTACCACGAAACTCTGAACAATATTGAGCAATCAGTTTGAGCTTTTTCATTTTTTAACAATGTGCAAAGTTTCTTTGATTTACTGCTCCTCAATCAGGTCACCCATAAAAAACATAGTGAAGTACAGATTACACGGTTTTCAGCTGTTCATCTATATAAGCCAGGTGGAAAGAGTTAATTCATCCTTCAGAAAAATTCTACCCATTTGTCGGTGGTGGTTTCTGATCAAAACGACTCCAAAACAAGAGACAACAAGATCTTATTGTCTTTGAGATTTTCTTATAGTCCTAGTTATCACATTATTAAGGTTTAATGGTTTAGATTTTTTATTTGTATTTATTGTTGCAATTTCTTTTCCATACAATATTTTCCTAAGGTATTGTTTTCTTATGTGCTCTTCTTTGTTTTTTCTTCAGAGTTTTTGTGTGTGTTTTAAATCTATCCAGAAATAAATATTTCATCTGATTTTCCTATCATGTCGCTCATTATTTCCTTAGTATTTAAGTTCTTGATTTCTCATTGTTCTTTATCCTCTGCAAGGATCATCGTCTATCTATTCCATTCCTGATGCCTTACCAGTGCCTTCTGTATCATCTCCTTGGACATAATCATTCTTTAAATTTTGCTTTACTTTTATAATGACTCAGGCTCTACTTTTATGGAGTTATTTTTGTGTTTTCTTTGAATGGAAGAAAAAAAAAGCAATCGCTTTATTTTACTTTCAAATCTTTTTTCCACTTTCAGATTGCATTTTTCCTTGAATTTATTAAAAACACAAAAATAGAACCATATAGTCTACAGAAAAAAATGTACTAATTACAAAAGGTAAAACAACATGTGAAACTCATGTACAACAGGTCAATTTCACATGTGGTACACATGTGTCATAGTTATGCTTCTGTTGAGTTTGGTTTTGGACTTGTGGACTTTTTCTGTTCAGCGTGTCACCATTCAGCCACCAGCAGTTGTCACAAAAGCTCTGCTTCCATCCACCATCCCACTCTAGATTATCTATGCATGTTCCCCCTAATTGGTACTTAGCTCACCTGTTCACTAGCCTTATACCTGCCTACTTATACCTGCCTCTGTCTACTCATCTCTGTCAGAACATCTAACTCTCCCATGCTAAGGTAGTCTGTATCCATATGCTGCACATATGCCTGTTTCCTTCACCACTGGATTCTATGTGCCCTGCCAGCTGAACTCCTCTAGTTGAGGTTGCCTTTATCTCCATGCTCCAGTGCTACCTGTTCGTCGGTGAGTCGCAGCTGCTTATTTGCCTGTTCTAGTGGTTCTCCGGTCCACACGGCCTATTGGTTCTGTCAAAATCAACATCTCCTGGTTCTCTGCTTACCCCTGCAAAACCAGCACATTCAACCATATTTCCTCTGCCAAGACAGTAACTATCTGCCTGCTTCATCTGCCATTATTCACCCCTTCAATAAACTCTTCAAACGCAACTCTGTGTCTGGCTGAATATCGGGTTCACCTACAGGAAATCGTGACAAAATGTGAATCACATATAGGGGGAGTGGCGGCCTAGTGATTGGAGCATAGAACTTGGAATCCTGAGGTTCTGAGTTCGAGCCCCACTCCCAAAGACTGCTAATCTGGGTCTCTGAGTAAGACCCTCAACCCCTGATTGCTCCCTGAGCGCCCCACGATGGCAGCCCATTTACAGATGCAGAGTACAGATGTTAGAGCGTGGCCTGTTTCCAGTCTAGTCCTGTTTGTAATCTTTTTTTTATGTGACTAGCAGAGTTTTCTTGGATCCTGTCTGCCTGGCTGTGTTTTTCCTGGACAGGGCGACCTGTCGAGCTAGTTAATAAATTGGCCTCGTCAGATGGTCGCACACAATGAGTCTGGTTCTGCTAGAGGTTTCTTCCTCTTAAAAGGGACATCTCCTCTCCATTGTCACTACATACATGCTTGGTGTGAGGGACTGTGGAAGAGTCAACAACAAAATTCAAGTAAAAATCGTTGCAGTACGTCTTTCATGTCATTGACTGGAAGCAATCAGCTGGTTTATTTAACCAATGTTCCTACCAGAGCACTTCGCTCTCAGTCTGCAGGTTTATTAGTAGTTCTTAGAATTTCTAAAAGCAGAGAGAGAGACAGAAGTTTTAGTTATCAGGCTCCTCCCAGGTGGAACTAACTACCAGTTTTAGTCCTATAAGCTAACACCCTTCTTTCCTTCAGTATATCTTGAGCTATCTATATAGTTGTGCTGCTATAGGCTTAGACTGCTGGAGGATATAGGGATCCCTTTGCATCTTTCTGCTTCATTCTATCTCTATTCCCCCATTCTGCACTACTTGCTACTTTAGTTAAACCTCTAACTTTGTACTCTTTCTACTTTTTCTCATATTGGTAGCGTAATGTATCTATTCTTTTTTGGCTGTGACACCATCCCAGAGAGAAATATAGCTAATCTGCCTGCCTGAATCTCTCCTGGACGGGTCTATCTGTGGAGCTGGTTAATGGTTACCTTTAATATCTTTTTTCTGTGTCTCTTATGTCCCCTTAAACCCCAGTCAGCCTCGGCAGATGGCTGCTCAGCCCATGCATCAGCTCTTTTTTCTTAGATAGAAAACTTTGAATCAATCTGATCATATGAATGAATTGGTGCTTCAGGGTTTTGGGTTTGATTCCTGATTCGGGGTCTTTATGCATGCCGATTGCATGTTCTCACTGTGCATGCATGGGTGCTCTCCGGGTACTCCGGCTTCCTCCCAAAGTCCAAATACATGACTATTAGGTTGATAGGCTTTTTTTAATTCTCCTTAGGTGTGAGTGTGCCTAAATGGTTGTTTTTCCTGTTTGTCTCTGTGTTTCCCTGCGATAGACTTGCGCTCTGTCCAGGGTGTACGCCATCTCTCGCCCATTGACAGAGATAGACATCAGCACCCCTCGCCACCCCAGCAGGGATAAGTGTCATGGAAAATATATGGATGGAAATTTAGTATGATTTAAAACCCATCAATTCTAGGACTAAAATAGCAGCTAAAATGAAGTTAAAGCACATTTGACCTTCCTATTATAGTTGATTATGCTTTTTGGTGGGACTGGGACATAAAACGTTATTAGGATTTTTCACCTGGGAACCCCAAAGACCCCCACTGGCATTAGGTGCAGGGGTGATTGAAAGTTTAGCTTTGAAGGACACCGACATATTATGCCATAAGGTGTTCTGATTCTCAGGTCAGACATGACTAACTCTTACTTACGTGGAAACAAAGTCCAGTGGATTGTTTTTTAAACATTTTCAGAATAATTTGCATGTTTGAGAATAATTGGGCATTTCATTAAATTATTAAATAACTGAGTCACTATTTAATGCTGAACATTTATTTGTTAAACTCATAGCTGTAAAGTTCCTTATTCCTTAGGTTTTAGATTGAGCTTTTTAAGGAAGGATAAATCCAAACATACATCGAGCAAAAAAAACTTGTATGAGAAATTGATTTTATCTGACAATACCATTGAATTGGCTTTTAAATTATTGACAATTCATTGAGAAGTAAATGTATCCTAAAGCCAATCTGGAGTAAAAATGCAATTTATTTGAGTAAAATGTGAAAGATGTTAAAGCAGAGTATCAACTTGTATTCAAATCCATCACAATTACGTTAAACGGACCAAGCCTTTCGCATCAGAAGCTTTGTCAAGATAGATTGGGAAAAAAAATATTTAAAGTGTTCACTGTGTGCTTTTTCCTTATCTACATCAAGTCTTGGACAGAATAAAAAGACTAGTGAAAAGTTACAACGCGTTTCTCCTGATCGATCAAGTCAAAGAAATAAGTGCAAAAGACAAAAACAAAATAAAACCTTAGGAGAGGGTTTAATAAATGTAGCTTTGATTTTCTGCCAGGCATTCTTATTCATATGGCCATGTAATAGCAGAAGCAAAAGGGCATTCTGTGTTTCAACATGGTAGGGTTGTCATGATCACAGCCCCGGTAGCTGATCTGATTACTCACTTCATTCACCTGCTGTACCCTCCCCGCTCTCTAATTATCATTCATCTTATTCTGCTGCACCCTCTGCTATATATACGGTTAGCTCAGCTATCTGGGTCGGATCATTACTTATTTGTATTTGTGTTACGTTTTCATCTGGTTATTCATGTTTGAGTTTTAGTTTAGTTAAGTCCCTCATCCATGTCCTGACTCTTGGATTGAGAGGGTTTACAGTTTGTCTCTTGATCGCATCCCTGCTCTTCTCCGCTGAGCCCTCAGGGTTTTGGCTCGGCGTGTGGAGGGAGCTCGGGTTCCGGCCCCTTTCTGCTGAGACCTCTGGTTTTGGCTCGGAGTGCGGGGGAGATCAGTTTTAATTCCCATAATCCTGGCTCCGAGATGGACTACAATTTCAAGTTTGGCAGTTATCCTGGTACGATGTCTTGTCTATGTTGCTCTATACCACTGGGCCTGCCTGTCTCCATATGAGCGTGTCTGTCTGACTGGACTGATTGGAACACTGGTCAGCCTAAGGACTCCTGGATCCCAGAACTGTCCTGATCTGTTTTCCCTGACCTGGATCAGTCTCCTGCCTGCTCTCTAATGCTGCTGCATCTGGGACACGTTTGACAGTCCATTGGCTGGATTCTGCCTTTCTCGGAAAGGATGAACT
Source organism: Cyprinodon variegatus (assembly GCF_000732505.1). Lineage (NCBI taxonomy): Eukaryota > Metazoa > Chordata > Actinopteri > Cyprinodontiformes > Cyprinodontidae > Cyprinodon > Cyprinodon variegatus. The sequence goes on from NW_015151097.1 coordinate 277,162, forward strand.
GAACTGTTAAACAGGTATGTGACTCACGTATAATCATTTCTCGTCAGATGATCATGGTCCCTTACCTGTGTTTCTTTCTCCAGAATTTCTGTTTTGTCATTAAACATTCTTACTGTCTGACTCTCCTCAAGCATTGGGTCCATTTGTTGCATTTTATGACAATGGTGGATTATGGTGTTAACTTTGTTTTATTACTGTGTTTTGAACAAAGGACAGGTTTTGAAAATTAGAACTTGGAAAAAAAATTTAAATAGAGTAAATTTGCTGTTTTCTAAGATGTTATTTCCACAAATTTCATAATATTTTTTTTTTTCTAAATTCTTTTTCAGATTGAGGTTTTTAGCTGCATATTTTAAAACTGGCGTTTTATGGATCACATTGTTTTGCTTCAAGTGCTAAAACAAACGCTCACTCTTAATGCACACATAGACTAACACAATGTTGTTGCTAACATCCCTGTAGATCAATACAAATGCATCTTTGTTCCTCACACTTGATTAAAACCCGCACCAGAATTGAAGAGAATGTGATCTGTAAAATAAAGTTTCAAATGAAAAAAAGTAAAAATACAATTTGGAAAAATTAAGTACTAAATACTCCCCCCCCAGACTTCCCTCTCCGCTGACACCTCCTCCAGCTCTGCTGGGGGAAGCCCTAGGCGCTCCCAGGCCAGCCAAGAGACATAGTCTCTCCAGCGTGTCCTGGGCTGTCCCCTGGGCCTCCTCCCGGTGGGACGTGCCTGGAACACCTCCCGAGGGAGGCGTTCAGGGGGCATCCGAAGAAGATGTCCGAGCCACCTCAACTGACTCCTCTCGATGTGGAGGAGAACCGGCTCTACACTGAGCCTCTCCCGAATGACCGAGCTCCTCACCCTATCTCTAAGGGAGAGCCCAGCCACCCTGCGGAGGAAGCTCATTTCAGCCGCTTGTATCCGGGATCTCGTTCTTTCGGTCATGATCCAAATTTCATGACCATAGGTGAGGGTAGGAACGTAGACCGATCGGTAAATTGAGAGCTTTGCCTTTTCGCTCAGCTCTCTCTTCACCACGACAGACCGGTGCAGCGTCCGCATTATTGCAGCAGCCGCACCGATCCGTCTATCGATCTCCCGCTCCATTCTTTCCTCACTCATGAACAGGACCCCAAGATACTTGAACTCCTCCACTTGAGGCAGGGACTCTCCTCCAACCTGAAGGGGACAAGCCACCTTTTTCCGGTCGAGAACCATGGCCTCGGACTTGGAGGAGCTGATTCTCATCCCGGCCGCTTCACACTCGGCTGCGAACCGCCCCAGCGCACGCTGTAGGTCTTGGCAGGAGGGAGCCAGCAGAACTACGTCATCCGCAAAAAGCAGGGATGAGATCCGCTGGTCCCCGAACCAGACCCCCTCCGGTCCTTGGCTGCACCTAGAAATCCTGTCCATAAAAGTTATGAACAGGACCGGTGACAGAGGGCAGCCCTGTCGGAGTCCAACATGCACTGGGAACAGGTCCGACTTAATGCCGGCAATGCGAACCAGACTCCTGCTCCGCTTGTACAGAGAACGGATGGCCCCTAATAAAGGGCCCCCGACTCCATACTCCTGGAGCACCCCCCACAGGGCAGCACGAGGGACACGGTCGAATGCCTTCTCCAAGTCCACAAAACACATGTGGACTGGTTGGGCAAACTCCCAAGAACCCTCAAGCACCCTGCAGAGGGTGTAGAGCTGGTCCACTGTTCCACGGCCAGGACGAAAACCACACTGCTCCTCCTGCAGCCGAGGTTCGACAATCAGCCAATCAAGTCTGGGAGTCTCTGCTTAGTCTGCTGCCCCCGCGACCCGGTTCCGGATAAAGCGGGAGACGACGAGTACGAGTACGAGTAAGTACTAAATACAAGAAAAAATTAATAATTACACAGGAAAGTTACTGCTTTGTTTGAGAAGATAAACAAAGGTTCTTTTTGTGATAACACATTGTATTTCTCATATTTACATTTACAAAATGTACAATAATGGAACAAAATTCCCTCACAGTAGGTTTGCTCAGCAGAAGACAGTCTCCTCATAACTACTCAATACTCCCTAGCTTCCAAGATCTGCAGCAGTAAGACACTAATACTAAATTCCTTAAAAGTTCCAGAGGGTAATAAAGTGAAAATATAAAAAAAAAGCGAGTCCCAAAAGATTTCAGTTGCTCTTTACTGTATCACCTCAGCTTCAGTCAGCAAAGACCCAGATATTTTTGACCCAAATTAACACCTTGAGTGATATTGGCTACAGCCCATTAATCATGCCATCTGAGGGAGAAGTGTTTAAAGGAACAAAAGGTACCTTTAAAGTCAAAGTTTCCCTAATCCACAGTTAAGCCATTTTGACTTTGCAATGGAGCAAAAAACATTTGACATTAAAAAGGTCAAGAAACATTTTTCACAACTTCCAATGTATTGAGCATGACGAGGCAATCCCACTGGAGAAGCTGTTCTGTAAGGGACAGCTAAATAAGTTCATTATGACCTGGGGAGCTCTTCCCTTTAATTGAAACAGAACAAACCTCTTTCAGACGAAGACCTTGTGAGAAGACCCCATGAAAATAATAATGTTTTCTGAACCAAAGTTTCTTTCTTCTTTCTTTCATTTAAATAAAAAAAGGTTAAAAAATGAATGGTGAGGAAGGTTTACTAAAATGAATAGCATTTTTTATATGAATGAATTTCTTATTTACTGAATGGAGTAAAATAAAAGAGGTTAAGATCCACTCGAGTGGCAGTGTTGTTGTACCAAGAATATTCATTGCCTCTGAGACATGCTTCCACGAATTTCCTTCTTTTACAGCCTGAATACCCTTTAAAGGTACAGGAGTATGTGTTTTCCAGGCATGTAATTTTATTCTCCACCAAAATAAACTATATCACCTTCAATTGTTGAGATAACACCCTCTACATTTACCCTTGAAACTAACTAGCCTCCAGTGCCTTTAACAACCATTTGCCATTTCCTTCATTTCCATTTCAGCAGGTCATCACACCAATGCTACATGTCATTTACAACCTGAATTAGTATTTTCTGTATGTTGCTGTAGAACATATTTTTTCTATTACAATATTTGTTTCAAAAATGATAATTCAGGTAAGGTATCTTCCACCCATCCTCTTATACACAAACGTCAAAATTATGCAAACACATCTAGTAAAAAAAAAAAAAAACTTATGAAGCTTATCTGGGCAGACAAGAAGGGTGCCTGCATACTTCAGAGTATTGTATTTTATTCATAGTCTTGCTATTCTCTTTCAAGCTCCCTTTTGTATACAATGCTGTCATCCATAAGGTTGATCAAGCAAATTTAACACATAGGCTATATTTGTTGTAGGGTTACCTCAAAAATTGAAGTCCAACCCTTTTTTAAGAACCAGGTCATCCTTGGGAAGCTTAGAAGTATGCTAGTCTCATTGGATTCTGAAAATTCATATACTCAAAGGGATTTTTTTTTATCGGAAACGGCCTGGACTAAGAAGTATTAGGTGTTACAAACCCAGCAGATGTGTGTCTCTGCAAAGTGTTTGCTAAATGTTAGAATTGATAGCCTGCAGAGCCGTGGAGGAAGTGTGATCTGTGATGGGGAGGGTGGGCTTGGAGACCACTTCCCCAAAGGAGAATCTACATCTTAAGGTTGAGCTAGGTCCAATCAGCCACTGCTCATTTGCTGCCGCAGGATATTTCACAATAATACATTAATGACTCAAAGTAAAAACTCTGATACATTTTTGATGAGGGGATAACACTATATAAAGTATTTTTCTTTAAAAAGTGCATTTGATATGTTACTGGCCCTTTAACCTTTTGCGGTTCATTAATCTGATTCAAAAGCTTTCATGTGAAGAGAGCAGAATGTAGCCTTTGGAGCTTCCATACACATATTTAAATAAAGAGGACAGACAAACCAAGCTGGAATCCTAAAATAATCCACACGTGCCCTGTTGTTTGCTCCCACTAAGCCAAACAAAGTGGCGCGCTCGCAGTGTGACAGTTGCCCAGGGGAGCTGCCTTGTATTTTATGCATTCACACAAACCTGTTGCTGGTCCTCTACAGCAGCCTTTTACATAATACATGCAGAGCGTAGCAGGGGGAATAACACCAAGCCTCTCCACGGTACCACCATCAGTCATCAACAATAACACTGTGAGCATCACTGTATGTATTAAATGCTTCACTTAGAGAGATCAAAATTATTCATGGATTTTTAAATATTAATTTGTGATTTCTGGGGGAACGGTCCATCTAATAAACAACTTCGGATTGCCATTATGTTGTTTGCTTAAATTTAGCTTTGCAATGTTTAATTATACATATGCTGTAACATATAGCTGTAACATATAAATACACATGTTTTTATGTTGTATCAATCTATGATGAGTTATAAAAACTTTGGTATTTCCAATAACTTTGTGGTAAAATCCAGTCCACCATTCTATGACCTTTAAGTCAATCATCTTTCACAAACTCATAGTGTTAATTTGGTTCCATTATTTTTGCAAGCAAAAAGCACATTGTGCAGATAAAAAAAAAAGAAAAAAAAAAAATAAAACCTAAAAAACTCCTAAAAAAAAAAAAAATTTAAACTTGAAGGTTTCCCAAAATAATATTTATTTATTCTTTTTCTTTTCATTTGTGGACATTTTCTTTTTTTCACAATTGTTTTCATATTTTCCAAAAAAAACATTTTTGTTTGTTTTATAAATTGAATACTCTTTTAAGATGCGTTTTAACTAAGATGCTTTCAAAATACTCTTAATTTGTGTGGGTGAGCTTTCCTCTGTAGTGAGAAGCAAAGATGTATTTCTATTGGTCTGCTGGATGTTAGCAACATTTTTATTGGTCAAGAACAGGTCTTTGTATTGGTTTTAAAGGGAATAAAAGATGATCAGTAAAACAGAATTTGAAAAGAATGCAATTCATTATACTCAATTTTAAAATAATGAAATATAAAAAGAATGAAATTTGAAAAATAAAATCTGGCTATAGAAATTACTGTAAAAATAGTAACTCTTAATACTTTTTGACAAAGAACATTTTAAATTTAATTTATGGATTGCATACTGTACGTTTTTTAAAGTTTCCACAAAGAAAACGTATTTGTTGCTTTCAACAATGGTGAAAGAAAATTTACTCCATACCAATATACCTTGTTCCTTATCTTTGTTCACCTCAATTCCCTGCAGCTCTCGCTCCCAAAGTCAAACTTTTGCCTGCCTGCCCTGACTACACTCAAAAGTCACTCCATGTCATCATTTAATGCAACATCCAATGTAGTGTAACGCCTACTCCTCATTTCTATCTCTTTTCTTCTTCCCAAGATTCATCCTTAAACCACATAAGGCAGTTATCTAAAAGAATGCATATACTTTGTCTATTTGGTATACTTTATTTAGTGACTTTTCACACCCCTTTGGCAAGTTGAGTTTTTCTTTTAAAAAGTTACTAGCAACAAATCGAGTGACTTTTTTCTGCGCTATTTGAAACTTTGGTTAAAGCACCAATTGCTCTGAGTTTCTTCTTGAGTCAGCTTTAATCATATTAAACATAATATTCTAATAACAAAATTGTGGCTAGTGAAAATGCTGAGAGGCTAGTAACTTTGAAAAACCACTATCCACAATGGCCCTTGAGCAAAAAAGTAATTTCAAGCTCTGATAGCAATATAAATAGCTATTAAATTCCAAAGGAGCATGGCTGAAGCAATGGGAATTTAAAAACTTCACTTTATCACTGCATTAAGTAAGTATTGAGAGCATTTTTTATTTTTCAAAAGTGGCAAAAAAAATTACCCTTTCTGGTATCACCGGGGGCTCTTAGGACCTCACAGGCAAGAAGGTATCATTGATTCAAGATGCTGCTCCACCATAGGTCAGAAGCACTCACTAGCTATATTTACATTTGCAGAATTTCTTTGATCTGGTCTAAATCTTGGTTGATTGAAAGTTCAAAATCTCTCTTTTAGAACATTTAGAGCCACCTCCTCCACCAAGGAGGATCAAGATCCTGTGAATGAAGGTTAGTAAAAAGAAAATGTTACACTGATGATACACACATGCACAGAGATTATTTAATCCAAAGATCCTAATGGGTCTGTACATCGACAACAATCAGAATAGCGATCGGAAAAAAAACACCTCTCTATTGAAATAACTTTCCTTTCTGAATGGACTGAATCAGATGAGAATCTTCAGTCTGACATGCTTACATTAGACATTCTTGATCTGATCAGGCCTTCCCTCTGATTAGTTGTGTCCATGTAAAAATAAGTAATAGTCCAGTCTTAACACAGAAGTCTCCTTTAGCCTCAGTCTGAATATAATACCTTTAGTCTTCAGCATCCAGAGACTGCAAATTACATATTCATGCTGGAAGCCACTGCCACCTGGGCTTCTATCATCACCATCTACTAAGCATGTTATTGTCATGTTGAGTTTGAAGGTGACTGAAATGTCAAGAAAAGTAGAGGCAAAAAAGCCCAGAATCTTTTAACTTGTTCTTTTAAATGCAGAAAACTTCTACTGTAGGACAACCAATAAGCACTTCCCTTGCAAAGGTATTGGTCACACAGACTCCTTATTAATGTTTGCTTTAAATTGGAGCTTGATAGAAACAGTCCAACTATGCTAGATATGAAATGACTCCTAAAAAGTAGCTCTACTTTAATTTTGTGTTTTGAAGTGCAGAAAGCTGTGCTGATTGGTGTGTCTCTGTTCCAGTTTAGTAATCTATCAATATCTAGTGGACATCATTTTTAAATATCTCAACTTGCGATCTAATTTAAAAACCATATTTCTTTTCTTTTTAAAATGTTTGTCTAAAGGCACTACAAAAAGCAATAAAAATGTAAGTAATAAAATAGTTTTGGTCCTATCCAATACCGTTTTTGTAAAACTCAACCCTTCTATTGGACTACATGTTGGATCCGTTTGTAGCACTGTTGCCTTGCAACAACAATGCTCTGGGTTTCAGATTTGCATCTTCTTACATATAATTTGGATGTTTTCGAGGTGTATGCATTGCATTACTCCAGTTAGTTGAAATTATCAATTGATGACATATAATCATTTTATAGGTTACTAATGTTCTGCCATTAGGCATGGTATTCATTTATCATTTAGAGATTGGGGAACAATGTCCGTGCTGGTTTTCTTTGCAAACCTTAAGCTTCAAACTCCTACTCAAGTACTCCTGAAGCCATGCCCAGAACCAGATTTCTGTTAAACCAACTACGTCTGTCAAGGTTGTGGCCCTGATAGCCGACCTAATTGTTCATTTCACTTACCTGTCTAACCCTCCCTTGTTACCAATCATCATTCATCTTATCCACCTGCTCCTGCTGCTATATATTCAGCTCAGCCCAGCTATCAGGGCCAGATCATTGAGGATGTATGTTTGTTAAGTTTGTTTGTTTGTCTGAGTTCTAGTTTTAGTTGGAGATCATGGCTGATTTCCACAGTTCCTGTTGGCGTTCTCAGAGGTCAGTTGTTTGAGAGGGTGTTTTGTCACTAAATGCATGCTTGGTGTGAGGGATTGCTGAAGAGTCAACAACAAAATGCAAGTGAAAAACGCTGCAGTAAGTCTTTCAAGGCATTAACTGGAAGCAATCAGCTGGTTTATTTAACCAATGTTCCTAGCAGAGCACTTCGCTCACTCTGCAGGTTTATTAGTATTTCTTAGAAAGATGTCTGGATCTCAGAGCCGTACTTGTTCTGGACTGTTACCCTGATCTGGCTCAGAGGTTTCACGGAGGTCACTGCATCGGGGACACTCAGGGCGGCTCCAAGCCGCATCTCATTGGCAGTCCATGTGTAACGCACACTGAAGCTTGGACCCAATATTCAGCAGACAAACTGAAAGCTTCAAAACAGGTTTATTTCAAAAATAACAGAAAGAGGTCGATGGAAACTCCTCAGAGCGGGTTCTCCGATTCTCTGCTGAGACAGGAAACTTAGGTCAGTGACAAGAATGAAGAGTGGAGAAGACAACAAAAAGTCACTCACCTGGTTGAGAGTTCAGTCCGAAACTCAGAGAGGAGAAACCCGGGGGGAGACAGTCCACCACTTGCGGTCGTTACCACTTCAGAGAACAGAGTGCGGGGGAGCCGGCGCCAGCCGACGCAGAGCGAGCTACAGTGTCCGTGAGGGATTATGCAAAGCCAAAAACCAGTCCAGTGCAATGTCAGAAACCAGGTGATCCAAAAGCCGAAGAGGTATCCAGGGAGAATCCAAGCCGAGGTCAGAAAAACAGTCCAAGTTCGATAACAGAAAAAATCCAGACAGTCAGACCAAAAACCAAACTGAGCAGGGCAGACAGGGAAAAAGACAAAAACCAAAAACACATTGGCAAAAAACTGAGAAGAAATTCACAGAACAGAACACTTACTTTGACAGCTTGGGTAACTCACACTGACACAGGTTGATTAGGCAGGTGAGCAGGAGCAGAGGAAAAAAAAGCAACCATCAGTGCCAGGATTATGACACCATGGGCTGGATCCTGCCTCACCCGCTGGGATGGACTGAACTGTTAGACCAGGAAAGTGACTCATTGATGATCATCTTCCGTCTGATTATTGTGGTCATATTCTTGTGTTTCTCCCAAACCAGAGTGCCAGTGTGCCCCACCTTCCTCCACACTTGCGGCAGATTCACAGATCCACATCTCCACTGTTTCTGTTTGTTTTGAGTAAACGCTTTGAACTTCCCTCCGTCTGTCCTGAATACTGGGTCCTACATTCTGAGATCTTGAAAGCCTCCAACTTCCTCTTGAAATTTCAGGAATAACTTGGAGCCAGAAGTCCCAGTCCAAGAGACCAATATTGGAAACCCCTATTCTGCCGCACGTGTCTCCTGAGAAGATCATTATATTTGATTGCTAAGATCTAATCAATGAGTCCTTCAAAGCAAGTGTCCTAATGTCTTTTACCCATTTATCTCCATCTTCTTAAAAAACAAAGCTATGCTAAAGGGTCCTTAGCCTTAAATATTCGCTTAGGAAGAATCACAGAAGGCTGGGAAACAATCATCTAAAGGACATGAATTTTGTTTTAGGCAAATGTTTTTATAAAATATTATTTGACCAAATTATGTTTTATTTACCTCTTGGATTTGCATTAGTTTAAACACATTCCAATTTTTTTAATGGTTTAAAAGCTTATTTGACCTAATTCTAAACTCATCAGTATCAACTTTGGTTTTCAAGCATAAAACCAATGCCAAAATGTGATGTACTTACTTAACTTATTGATAATGGTTTTCCGCCATTTTCATTGTGTACATAGAAGCTAATTCATTCAGTTGAATTTCACTAGTTTAGGTTTTAACTGATATATGCTTGTTTACGTATGTACGATGTGTTTTTGTAAATAAATGTGTTTATTTTAAATGGAAGTTGTAAATCTATTCTCTATGTCTTCAGAGTTAACTGACTGACGATTATTTAATATCTAATATCCATAGAACCCAGATTGACATAAGATAATCTTCCAGGTTAGTGTGCAAAACTGAGCTGACATGCGATTTTTGGCTGTAATGTCACTAAGGCAGCTATTTTTGGCCAGGCTATTATGATTCATTAGTGGCTGTTTGAAGGGTCTGATGTGTCAGGATGTGTCATTTCAGCAATTGTCAGTCCGACTTATCTTAAAACCTTCTTAGTCTGTAAGCTCTCCCCCCAAACAGGCATTATTACTGCAAAATGTAATTTGTTGGTGATGTTTCAGAGAAGCAGAAATGGGCTTTGATCCCTCAGGGTTTTTATAAAACTGGACAAATGCAGTAGATTTTTCAATAGTCATCTTGCATTTGAAGATCATTATCAATCAAATGAGATTTTTTTATATTTGTCAGCAGAGAGGTCCTGTTCTTGTACGAGGATAGCTCATCTAAAAGAAACTAATTTAGCGGTCACATATTATGATTTTCTGTGATTATATTTCACCTTCTGTAATTGAAAAAAAATCATTAGAAACAAGGGTCATAGAGGGATATAAAAATATAAAAATCTGCATGTGACAAAAAAAAAACAATTATTAAAAAAAAAAACACTTATAATATAATAGACATAGACTTAACTTTATTTATCCCTTGGGATTACTCCTTCAGGGAAATTCTGGTTCCAGTAGTTTATATAAAGTACACAGGGCAGAGTTAAAGTAAGATTCCTTTAAAGATTTAGATATCTTTAGATATAAAAATATTTTCATAGTAGAGAGCTAAGGAAAGACTACAAATTAGTTGACTTGGATCATCGCACTTCTACTGGAGAGATGTAGTGACCTTATAAATAAGTAAAAAAGTACAGAGCCTACACAGTAGTTGACATGTGTTATTGCACAGTCAGAGAGAAGAATATTACACATGAGTTACAATAGGTAATGTTTTGTACAAGATCTCCAAGGAGGGGAGCTGCTGACCCTCCCCCAAGCGAGGAGTTGCATAGCTTTTGATGCTTATGAAATAATTATGGCATCCTGAGGTACTTTCCATGGAGATCGAAGTTCAGGTTTTTTTTAAAGATGGTTTTGGCGAGATGTTGTAGACACTTAATATAAGCTAGGTGGTCTCATTTTGTCAATTCAATTCAGTTCATTTATATAGTGCCAATTCACAACGAATGTCACCTCAAGGGACTGTACTGAGACAATACTGTCAGATCGGTTAGGAAACCAGTTGATTGCAGTCAGTCATTGACTTGCAAGACACTCTCCTTCTGCATGAGCTTGAAGAACTTTGCTTGCATTTTGACTTTGACTAAAGCAATCCCTCATGCCGAGCATGCATTTGGGGACAGTGGAGAGAAAACCTCCCTTTTAAAAGTAAGGAACCTGCTGAACCAGGCTCAGTGAGGGCTGCCATCAGTTCAGACAGACTTGCATTCATGGATTGAGAAGCAGATATACAAAAAGTAACTGTTACCTAGCTTCACAGGTGTTCCCATTTAGAACAAAACAGCCAGGCAGGTGAGCTCCAAGCCAATTCTGCTTATTATAGCATAAGAAACAGGACTACAATGAACAGCAAAGCTCCTATATCAGTAAACAGAGATGTCGATGGCAGCAGCACACCTGATATTTCAATCCAGGATGGAGTCACAGCTGAACAGGAACAGACCAGATGAAGCTGATATGGTTTGAAACAGCAGAGAGAACACAGAATTTTGAGTGGAACTTGATGAAGACTGCAGAATGTAATAAAAGAGATGGAATGTGGAAAGGTCCCTATGTAATCGAGCAGCCCAAACATATTGTCATGATCTTGGCACCTATGGCTGGAATTGGCTCTTTTCTAACATCTGCTTAGCCCCACCCAGAGCTCATTGTCTCTAATCAGATCCACCTGTTCCTGCTTCTAATTAAGCTACCTGTTCCCAGCCATTGGTGGCAGATTATTTCAGCCGAGTGTGAGAGTATTCTAACGTAACTGTTTTGTTTTGACTGCTTGATCCAGAACTATTTCTGCCCCCTGACTTCTAAGTTTTGGTTGCCCCTGTTCTGCTCTGTGTGCCTGATCTATTTCTGGACTGCTACCTGGATTCTGCATGTTAATGACCTTGGACCTGCCTTCTGATCCCGGCTTGGATTATCTCTCTGACTTCGTCTGCTCCTCTGCATGCTACACTTCTCTCCTGGAAATCTGGAAGCAGCCCCGTCACAAGCCACAGAAAAACCACTCCTCCGAACTTCACTCCTTCTCCTGGGCACAGTCTGAACTTTACCAGGTTGGTGACTTTCATAACCATTATCGTTTCCAATCTGAGTTCTGAAGTCACTGACCTGAGTTTCCGTCTTTACAGAGTATCCAGTGAACCCGACCCCCAGCTGATGAGCAGCTGCACATTGAGCTTTAATAAAGGCTTGTTTTAAATCATCCTGATCTGTTTGCTTGAATTCTGCGTCCTACCTTTGGAGCTTCTGACTCATATCGCAGCACAAGCACACAAAACAGCTCAGGATAACTAACTATTTTTGATGAGGAATAAGAAAGGTAGAGCCAAGGAAAAACTTTTGTCTGGGATAAATTTCAAATTCAATATTGGATTTAACAGGAAGCCAGTGAAGGGAAGCCAAGATAAAAGAATGTGTCTTTTTATTATTCATCAGAAGTCTGGCTGCAGCATTTTGGATCAGCCGAAGGCTTTTAAGTACTGTTTTAGGAATTCCTGATAGCAAAGAATTACAATAACCCAAAGTAACAAATAAATGGACTAGTTTCTTAGTATAATCCCTGGATCAAGAAGGTTCTAAGTTTTGCAGTAATTCAGAGATGGAAGGATATTCTAGAAACCTCTTTGATATGGGATTTAGATTACAGGTCCTGATTAAAAATAACACCAGTAATTTTACTCTATTATCTGAGATAAATTTAATCCCATTTAAATAAAGTAACTATTATTTTTTTATCCATTCTGTTCTTCGTTTTTTTTTAATTTTTTTTTTTTAATTACCTCTGAGTTTGTCATTGTTGTTTATTCTGAAGTCAGGATTCAACACAGGAATTCACATACAAGCAGTTTTATTGAAGACACGTCCAGAAACTTCTCACCAAGCAGATTTTAAACATTGTCTGCATGCAGATTCAATACAATCAAAGTTGTGTTGATATGGAAGTAGATGTCCAGAGGTACCGAGGGGGAAATCCAAGCCTAGGTTAGGAAACAGATCCTAGGTCATTGGCAGGCTGAATCCAATACAAGTCCGAAAACAAGTCGGGCAAAACAGATCAGAATGGGACAGGCAAACTCAGAAGTCCAGGAGCAGAAACTAGTCAGGATCAGGTAATCAGAAAAACACTTGGTGTGCTAGAGAACTCTCACCTATGGCTCAAATGATCTGGTAATGATGGCTGGGAACAAGCAATTTAAATAGGAACTGGAACAGGATGATCTGATTAGAAGAAATGAAAACTGGGTGGAGCTAGGCAGGTGGAAGAAATTAATGAGAGAAATGTTTTAGCTCTCCAGGTTATTGAGTTAGGGGTAGATGATAGTGTCACGGTTCTGCCCATTATGGACTTCTTTTTGCATTTTCAGTTACACTGTGATTTTGTGTTTTCTCTGTCATTGTTTCTTTCTTTCACTTTTGCTTTGCCCTTTTGTGCTCTGTTTGCCTGATCTGTTTTCGGACTGTTTAATGGATTCTGCCTGTAAACAACCTCGGATCATGGTCTCCTGACCCCGGTCTGGATTCTCCTTTGGTACCTCTTCGGCTCTTTGATCTTCTGGCCTGGAAACCTGCTCCTGCTTCTGCTCTGGCTTTGGATTCTCCCTACGGATACTTCTGTTCTTCCACTTCTGCCGACTTCTGTTCATCAGCCTGCTCTGCTTCTCTCCTGGAAATCTGGGCGTGGCTCCTGCCACATTCTGTGGAGTAACGATCCTTGAGGATTCCACTCCTTCCTCTGGGCTCAGACTGAAATCTTAACCAGAGTTTCCAGCAATCCTGTCCCAGCTGTTGGGCCACTGTTTGCAGAGCAGTAAGAAACACTTGCTTGTTAAAACACTGATCTGACTGCTTGTATTCTGGGTCATAAGTTCTGAGCCTTCTGACAGAATTATATGGCCAAACATGGACCCATCAGCAGACAGACAGTGGCGTGAGGGCGTTGAGCGTAGCATAACGCAAATGGAGTCAGATGTGAATGATATTGTCGCTCATTTGCATCATCTGACCATGTCTGCATCTGATCCATTACTCACTTCCTGCCTATGCCTATGCCTCAGCCTGTTAGATCTGTCAGTCAAGAGCCGTCCCTGTCTTAGCCACAATAGTTGAGGGGAGATCCAGAACAATGTTGGGCTTTCTTGACTCAGTGTGAGATTAACTTTGAGCCACAGCCCTCTGCGTTTCCCTCTGATCAAGCCTACGTAATCTCGCTGTAAGCTAGAAAGGCTAAGTTATGGGGAACGTCAGATTGGCAGAATAATCTCAGCCTGTGTAGCTCATCTCTAAGTTTTTCTCAGGAATTTGAGTTTGCCCCAGTTCTCCAAAGCAGAGAAGCTGTGTAAACACAGACCCCACCACCTCTAGTCTTACCACTTAGTTCTTGTTTCTATCGGTGTAGTATAGCATGAGGCCCTCCAGGCTAATAGCATTGTCCAGTATTCATCAATGAAGCCATGATTCAGTCAGGATGACGGTGCAGCAGTTGCCAATCTCCTTTTGTGAAGAGAGTTTGAGTTGGAGTTTATCCAGTGAGTGATGTGGGATAACAGGATTGATGGGATTGGTGTTCTTTGGTTATGCCTTCTTAGCTTCACTAAAATATTTGTAACTCAATATATTGGAGTTGCAAAATGTTTTTTTTGACCGACAAATAATATTAATAACAAATACAATGCAAATAGGATGATTGATTACTAATTTTATTTTTGAGTCAAGTCATGCAGCCACATTCTTAAAATGAAAAAGCATTTCTGGAAATGCTTTTTCATTTTCAAATTTTACATTTCAAATTGAATTTTGGTATGTATTTGCTGGGGTATATTTTGAAAAAATAAATCTCAAATGTCTTTTTCTTTTTAATTTTAATTAAGTAAAAGAATGAGCAGGCTTAAAGAAGAAAATTAACATGCAAATAGGATGATTGATTACTAATCTATGAGTCAAATAATGCCGCCACATTCTTAAAATTAAAAAGCATTTCTGGAAATGCTTTTTCATTTGAAATATGGTAACAATTCACTTCCATAGTTTACAAACCCTGAGTGTGCAATTGTAAAGTCAGTGTCTGCATTTATCTTTACTGAGATACGTTTAGGTCCTCTTGGTCTTGGCTGAACAACAGTGGAACTGTTGTGGTGGGGTTATGGAGGGTTGGCTTAAGCCTTCTAGTGTCCACCACTCGAACCACAATCTAGGGGTTTCCTTGCTGAAATGATCCCAGAGGCTATGTTTTTGGGAACTTAAATGTGCTTCGTAGAGTCTCCAAAGGCAAACAGGCTCCTGGTGATAGGTCAGACAAAAAGTTGTTTAAAAAAGTCCTTCTGATTTTTGAAACACATTAGGACGCAATCAAGAAGTACAAGGGGTGGCTATGTGATTTGAATCTGACTTGGAATGTGTTCAGAAGGATAGATGTCTACTGTATGCTGCTTAAATACATCAGCACTCCAACAAGAGATTGATGGGAACCAACAGAACTGACAAAGACTCCTGGATAGGTGTCAACACGTCTTAGAAGAACTTAGCAAAAGTGCAGTTGCCTTTCAGTTAAGCCAATTTGTGATTTCAACACAATACACTTTATTGTCTCTCTTGGGAGATTTGTCTTTGAACTCCATGCTGCACAAATAAAAAACTGCCATGGGCTAATAACATAACTCATACATATTGCACATATCTATGATACACAAACCACTAATTTTGAGCACACTCAATTTTGCATCCCACACAGATGATTAAAAAAAAATATTGACAACACAGTAAAAAAGAAAAACAATGAATGACAAAGACGCCGTGATATTAATGCACATTTTCACTAAATACTCCAGGAATTATGTTAATTCTACTTATGGTGGGCACAAAAGAGTTAATGAAATGATTCAGTACACCCCTAAGAACTCTGTATTGCTTACCAGATAGTAGGAGTAATTACTTTAGGTAGAGTATGTGGGAAGGGTCCTATAATGCTGGCTATGCCTGTCTAAAAAGCAGACTGCTCATGCAGTGGATGCAAGGAACAGGATGTTGCCCAGTACAGAGAGCCGAGACCTCAACCTAGAGACAGGCCTTGGGAAGGGGTTAATTGGAGAGAACCTGGTGGTGGATTCCTCCTCATATGACTTACATAATACCATGCCTTATACACTCTGTGTCTTTCCCCCATTTGACCAGCTCAATAGGGGACATGTTCAGCAGAAATAGACAGCTGACAACATAACACTACACAAGGAAGTAGAAACAGACTTTTAGAACTTTCTCAAAGCCTATTCCTGCTTTCTAAGAGAGACAGTAATGTATTTGCAAGAATTTTTCCAGAATCTGTTGATATTGGTGTTACTCATGAGCTAATTCACAGGATGTCTCTAGGTATTTATATTGGCAAATCACACTAGTAGGAGCCATTGCTCAATCACCATGTTTTTCCTCAAGCATAAACCGAGCTTTAGCTTCCCTGGAGTGGGTGCTGGACAATATTTGATATAAAAATAAAAACCATGGTACAAACATTTTTGTACCATGGTTTTCTTAAAACTATGTATTTGGTCAAATTGTTGCCTTTCCACAAAATACATTTTCAGTTCAGTTCAGTTTATTTATATAGCGCCAATTCAGAACACATGTCATCTCAAGGAACTTTACAGAGACAACCAGATCATATAGTGGGTGGGTTCAACGTTTTCTATCTAAGGAAAAAAGTAACGGTCAACCAGCTCCACTGGCCCTATTCCGTGTTCCAGAAACACACAGGAAGACAAAGTCCAAGCCAGCACACATGTCAGAGGATGAAAGAGAGCACATACAGTTAGTCACAGTAAGAGAAACATAACTACACTGAAAAACAGGCCAAGCTCCATCATCCATAAACAAATGTGTTGATAGCAGCAGCACAGCTGATATTTTGCTCCAGGATGGAGTAACAGTTAAACAGGAACCGACCAGATGAAGCTATTATGGTGAGAAAAAACAGACAATTACTGCAGAATCGGAGAATAGTAATATAATGAATCAGAATGATGAACATATGGCCTATAGCAGACTAACTATAGATAGCTATGGATAACCTGAGCCACTCTAACTATAAACTCTATCAAAAAGGAAAATGTTTTAAGCCTCGGCTTGAAATTAGACAGGGTTATTGCCTTGCTGACTAAAACTGGTAGTCGGCTCCACAGGAGAGGAGCCTGAAAAAATCTGCCTCCCATTCTTCCTATGGAAATTCTAGGAACCACCATTAAACCTGCAGATTGAATTAAAAGCTCTGTTAGGAACATAAGGAACAATCAGATCTCTGATGTAAATGATGAAGCCAGGATAGGAGAGATATGATCTCTCTTTTTAATTTTCATCAGGACTCTGGCTGCAGCATTTTGGATCAGCTGAAGGCTTTTAACTACAGTTTGTGGACTTCCTGATAGTAAAGAATTACAATAGTCCAGCCTTGAAGTAACAAATGCATGGACTAGTTTCTCAGTATCACCCCAGGATAATATTTGACATATTTGACTTGTTCTAGACTTAGACTTCTTTATTTGTCATTTTGTATGCACAGAGTGCATACAGAACGAAATTGCGTTACATACAGCTTATGAGCATTGCATTGATATTTCAAATGGCACGAGTTATACAAAAAGTGCAGCAGTGTTCAAAGTGTAAACAGTGCAGAGGATAAAGACAGTGTGCAAGTTGCAGTGGTTCAGTGCAAATAGGCATTTGTGCAAAAAATGCGTTATTGAGAATAGAAATGAGATGAACTTAAAGGGCTAAAAGTTAAACGTTCAGCAGCATTGATGCCCGATAATGTGCAATAGGTGCAGAGTTCGGTTTGTGGATCAAAGGTTCAACAGTCTGATGGCAGTGGGGAAGAAGCTGTTGCAGAACCTGGTGGATCTGCAGCGGATGCTGCGGAACCTCTTCCCAGAGGGCAGCAGGGAGAACAGTCCATGGTGGGGGTGTGAGGGGTCTTTGATGATATTACGGGCTCGGGACACACAGCGCTGTGATGAAATGTCCTTAATGGAGGGAAGAGGAGCCCCAATGATTCCTTCTGCTGTCCTCACCACCCTCCTCACGTTCTTCCAGTTGGAGGCTCTGCAGCCTCCACACCACAGAGAGAGACAGCTGGTCAGAACGCTCTCTATGGTGCTTCTGGAGAAGGTTGTGAGGATGGGGGGGGGCAGGCGGGCCCTCCTCATCCTCCGCAGGAAGTACAAGCGCTTCTGTGCCCTCTTCACTAGAGATGAAGTGTTTACAGTCCAGGTGAGGTTGTCCGTGATGTGCACCCCCAAGAACTTTTCTAGGGCCTGTTCCCATCTGAATGTTATGCCCTAACTGTCTGTGAATGCCTGGAACCCTGGACCAGCCTGTTGCTATTCTGATCGGTATACCTACCTGGGCTTTGGACTCCTGGACCTCTGAGCCTTCCTGTTCTGTTTCCCTGACCTGGCTCAGACTCCTGCAGGTTCTTCAGGGCTGCAGCATCTGGGACACTCTGAGCGGCACCCGCCTCATCCCGTTTGCAGCCCACCGGCTGGATCCTACAACTTTCTCTGGAGATTGACTGAACTGTTAAACCAGGTTAGTGACCCACATGCATACTCATCCTCTGATTATCATGATCACTAATCTGTGTTTTTCTACAACTACAGCTTCCAGTGATGGGTGGCGCCCCACCCTGGCCATTGATACCACAGATCCACAGCCCTCTCCTGTGTTAAGCAAATGCTTTGAATTCTCCCACTTTCTGTCTCACCTTGAATTCTGGGCCCTTCTGTCCTGTTTCATGACAACGAGAAAAAACGGAAATCTGTTAGATAGATACGATTTAATTCAGCTTAGTGCAGTTCCCTTAATTCCTACTAAATATTCAAGTAAATTTTCTAATAGCATATTATTATTAACTGTATAAAATGCAGCACTGAACTCTAACAGGAAAAATACACATACAAGTATATTATCTGAGGCCATGAAAATATCATTAGGGAATTTAGCCATAGCTGTTTCAGTGATATGAAGAGCTCTAAAACCAGATTACAATTTTTAAAAACCTTAATTGTGGCGTGAGTGGTCAAATACTTGTTTAACAAATATTTCTCAAGAATTTTAGATAAAAAAGGAAGATTAGATATAGGTTTATAATTGACCAAGTCATCTAGGTAAAGAGATGGTGTCTTAATTATAGGTTTAATTACAGCTACCTTAAAAGCCTGAGATACATATCCCTGTAACAGAGATAGTTTAATCACCTCTAAAATGGAGGAGGAAATCAGAGTGAATACTCCCTTCAATAAACTCGTTGGAACTGGGTCTAACATGAAAGTTTAAGGCCTAGATGAAGATAGTAGTTTTGCACTTTTGAACTTTGAAAGTTTAACTGGATGAAAGCAGTCTTAACCCAGTTCAGATTCTATAATGACCTTCCATAGATAAGCCAATCATATGTAGATGGATGTCAATTATTTTATCTTTATTGGAATTAATGTTATTATTAAAGAATACCATAAAATCATTGCTGCTAAAAACAAGGGGAATGAATGGCTCAACATAGCTATTGCCCTGGCTAAGTTTGGAAACTGTACTATAAAGAACTAGGATTATTTTTATTCTCCCCTATTAATGATGAGAAATATGCTGCTGTTGCTTTACGAAGGGTCATTTTATACACAAGAAAACAGTTTTTCCAGACTAGGTAGGATTCCTATAGTCATGTAGAGAGCAAATTTTTTTAAGAATTTCCTAACATTTTGCTTCAAAGTGTGTAGCCCTGCATTTAACCAGGAGCCAGCTTTCTGTTTTAAGTTCTTCTTCTCTAAATGGGCTACATTGTCGAAGGCACCCTTCAGAAAACTAGCAACCCCATCAACAAAATCATCAACCTGTGAAGGCGAATAAACTAAATATTTGGCCGCTGCAGCACTGCTCAGTGACACAGAGGAGAGAGAAAGTAGAACAGATTATTTAAAATTTAGAGTATTGTTTTATTTTATTTATTTATGCATTAAAGAGGCAGGTTTACTACAGGAACCCCCTGGAGTCTTATCTAAATCAACTTCTACTTACAAGCTATAGATTTTTTATTTCCAATTTATATTTGAAATTTTAATTTTCAGTACTAAAAAAAATATTTTTAGTTGATATATAAATTTTATATATATATGTGCATGTGCTACCATCCCATTAAATCGCAAATATAGGTGTCACCATTCCATTAAATGGTTGTTATTAGTGATTATCAGTCCCATAGGAGGGCTTCAGATTGTGCCTCCTACCTACTAGTACGCTCAGTGGGTTGTTATCTCCAAATGGATCCTAAACCTAAATCAATTTCTTTTTTGCCTGCAGAATTAATCTACTTATGTGTAATCATAGTTTTTGTACTTCTTCATGTACTGTTAAAAAATGATCTGCATGTAGCTTACACTAAACAAACCAAAATCCAAAAAAATCTTAGATCCTGTCAACCGCTTGGTTTTGAAACACAACATTAAATTTGGTATTGACTGAAACATTTTTTATGTCAGGACTCCAGTCTGTGTGTTTGTCTTTTGTGTTGTTCTCCC
>NW_015151097.1:299512-306496 GCF_000732505.1 Cyprinodon variegatus
GATTATATCGTGCATCCCTAATTGACATTAATTTTTACCATCAAAATATCCATACTTTTTTTTTCATTTACAGATGTAATAAGGTCTTGTCCTGGATTCCAAAAACACTATTGGCTTGAAATTTAGATTTACCAAGTATTTCACTGAGTGCTCTATAAAGGGTTAAATGGAGCCAAAGCAACAGTTATCAACAATAAGCTGGATATTATCAGGCATAACAAACCTAGACACAGTCCTAATCCATTATATGGGACTCATAACTAATAATAATGGACATTTAATAGTTGATGACATCTAAAAGGGCTGAAAAAACACATATTGAGAAAAAGACAGTAAGAGTAAGAAATAAAAAAGACAAGAGGAAAATTGCATTTCTGTTCTTTTAAAATGTCAGTTTTTCCATTATTATCAAGCTGTTGTTTTGTTTTTTGTCACTGAGGGTCCCATGCCTGCATTCAGGCCGCACATTTCTTAAATCCGTCACTATTGCAAGTTTGGAGTCGCACTGTCTCTCAAAAAAATCATGAACGCCCCTGAATGTTGCAGCCATGAGGACATCTCTGCAAAATGTTCCTACTGAACACAACGATGCGTTTGCATCCGGCGATGACAGGTGAATATTCGCGCGCTCGTGCCACGCATGCACCGCTGGAGCGCGCCGCCCTCCTGCCGCCGGGAGGAGCAGAGAAGAGGAGAGAGGAGAGGAGAGGAGAGGAGAGGAGCAAACCAGAGTGATGCTGCATAGGGGAAGCGGTGGGTGATTTCTGCAGCTTCAATTATAATTCATTCTAATATAACCCGCAAAGTTTCCATTCTATAAGAGAGGAAAATCCCGCACTGGAAAACCAAGCGACTGAGAAATGTGGCGGTGAGAGCGCCGCTGACTGTAAGGAAAAGAAACGCTCCGGAGTCAATGTTCGTGACTGTCTAAACAGGGAGACGGACAAGGCAGAGGAGAGGAAAGCAGAAGACAAACAGGTCATCTTCTCCAGATGTGGAGGTAAGTGCAGATGTTCTGTTTGTAGGAGCGGGTATAACTAATAAACACGTGGTTGCTCAGCTCAGATAATACTACCTGCAACCTTATTCTGCCTCTCATCGTCTCTGCGTGTCCAGTTGGAGACGGAGTGCCAACTTTCTGCGGCTCAGGCTGCAGTCTGACTGTTTCCGTCTGCAGCGCGTTGGACGCAGCAGGCGTCGGACAGAAGCGCACCCAGTGTCTGTTTATTAACCACAGATAAACAGGAGACTAGCCAGGGTTATGCTCATGGAGGTATCCCATATCTGACACAAACCTGATGACTCACTGGTAACAGAAGGTCCCACTTTGTATGCTGCGTGGAAATGACTTTAAAAGTAGACATTTATGTATAAATCCTTCAATAAAGCAAGCTTGTCAGTCTTAATTGCTCCTAAAGTGTATAAAATGAAAAAAACAAAAACAAAAAACATCTTGCCCAACATTGACTTTCAGGGCACAGTTATTAGAAGTTGGATGTAATTTGGCTGAAGATAATAGCAACTGATCTGAGCAAATGGCTCCAAAGTGCAAAAGTTCTGTTATGCCTTGAATTTTTTTAACATTATTAACCCCAGATTTTGTTAACTTTAGTTTAAGGTAGCATGCATTATTTACATGGTTTTGTTTCGTCAGAATAAAAAGCTGTTTTCAAGAATTTTCCCACAATTTCACATTTCAAATGTTGATTTAGACTCTGACTGGTTCTTTCTATGGATACATAACAGGGCTGTATCTGCAGAAACAATACCAAGGTTTCTCCATCAGAATATTTAGCTACTTTTTCATCAAATAAAAAAAAGACTTTCCCACAGCATGTGGCTGTCCCTGTTACGGTTTATGTGTCTTCTGTGTCTTGTAAACCTTATCTCTTTTTGCTTGATTTCAATAATATCTTACATTTACTGCTCTAAGTAAAGATCCTCTTGCCAATCCATAAATCCATCAAACTTTTTTTTTTCCATGAATCAATAATTGGATGATTCTTCCCGGCATATTTCAGTGTAGCCAGTGGCTAAGGTGAATTTTGTCCTGAAATTCAGGACACTACATCGGCCCTTAGACTGACATTTGGGCTCCTTCTTCCAGGGCTCTTTCCAGCACATTTTAGCAGAAAGGTTGGTTACACTAAAAGTTGTCAAAATTACACTGAAATTAGGCCAATAAACTGACTTTTATTGAGCGTAATGACCGCTGAAACTAAATTAAATTAAAGTTAGTTTATTTAAATAGCTCCAATTCATGTCATCTCAAGGCACTTTCCAGTTCACCAGATCATCCAGTCAAATTGTTTCAGAGTTTTCTATGTAAGAAAAACCTTCTGATTGCATCGACTCATTGACTCTTCAGCAATCCCTCACACTAAGCATGCTTGTAGCGACAGTGGAGAGGAAAAACTCCCTTTTAATCAGGAAGAAACCTCCAGCAGAACCAGGCTCAGTGTGAGCGGCCATCTGCTGAGGTCGACTGTGTTTTTAAACCAAAGTGCCTCCTTATTTTCAAATATTTTTGAGAAAACTCAGTGAAAACATGAACCCCGCCCCCTTCAGACCCTATCATGACTTACCCTGAGTGCTTGCAGGTAGGTAAACACATGAACCACTGCCTCAGCATAGTTCCTGCTTTGAAAACAGGTGTTAGGCGACCATGCTAAAGGCTCAGAAGGATGCCCAAACAGCTGTTCTGCAAAGCTGGACCGACTGATGGTCTGTTTTATTTGGTTTTTTTTCTTCAGCAGTGTGTAGTCCCTTTACCATGGGTGCATGTGGATCAGCATGTCTCTTGGTCAATAGTTTGCAAATAAGGGGAGATACTGACTTTGTCTCCAACATGGAGAAAAGATAAAAAAGAAATAGGAGTGGGCTTAAGGAAGATTTTAATACAGTATTTAAACCAAAAGAGGCTGGGAAAAGTTTTTCATGTTCACCCGTTAACTGGTCCCATCACATCTGAGGGGCAGACATTTGTGGTGCCTTCAAGCTTTAAGCCTGATCTTGCCACAGTAAGGCTACTCTTTTCCATTACTATGATTTTAGATGATAGAGCAGATCAAGGGTTAAAGGACAGCGATTTTGGTAAGTGATTTTGGTGCAGCCAGTTAACAGGTTAATTGATGAATGTGTATAAACCCTTTACAATTTTGGCAAATTACTGCTTTGAGCGGGTACGTTTCTCAACAAACAATATGCCTTAGTCTCCATAATCCAGTTAACAATTTATTCCAATAATCAATTAATATCATTATTTATATCAGCCATACATGATTTTGTTGCCTTTATAAGTATCTGACAGATTTAGATAATGGAGGAGGAACAATTGTCCTGTCAAAGGGTTTTCCCATCTGGATTTTTGCCGCTCACTCAGTGTTAAACTCTATTTGATTGGTTACCTATTAAGGAAATTGTTGGTGTCAGAGCAAAATTGGATGAATACATCTATACAATATTTATATGCATGAAAAAAGTTTTGAAGTTTTTTCTTTTGAGAAACCTTCATATTTCCTTCTCCTTCTGAGTTGAATTTTTCTCTCTCATAAAATAGAAATCCAATCGACTGAAGGGTTTCTACTTGGCTGTAATGTAAAAATTTAAATTTCAGAAATGCTCTTGGGTGTGAACAACTCTATGAGGTAACATCACTTTTTTCATATTCTCTGTATAAAAAAACAAACAGGTTATTTATAATTCTGACAGCAGTATTTGTGTGTTGACGCGTGCTAGAATGAAACTGGAGGCACCTCTGAATGGAAGCATTGTCCATAGAATCGCCACAGAATTGCATCATCTGCCAGAGCTCCTCACGTCCTGTGGTGCAGATGTCAGCTCCATGGCCCGTCTGAAAGGCCTGTAGCAAAACAGCAGCTCATTACAAGTGCAGCAACCCTGGCTGCTTCTGGCAGGAGGCTGTTGGCTCATTAGGGGTCACTGCAGGGCGAGACTCACACTATGAGCTTCTGCTTGTTACCAGAGCGCGCAGCCAAACCTCCGCTTCTCCGGAATGAATTCAGTCTTGCCGACAGATGAGCATGATGCGTCATTAGACTCTGTCTGTGGACAGTGTTGAGTTTATTTTCATTTTGATTTCCCGTAAAATGTTAAAGGAAATTAATCTGTGGTTAAATCTTAGAGTCTGACATGTAGAAGGTAGGATGCTTCCTCAGTGCACTGTTTAAATTACTGGGCAGCATTTCTTATATTTGCCTGGTGCGGTCCCCAAAGCTTAGCAGGAAATTTCTGAAATTACAGATAACACAGTTAATGTTGTGATTGTCGCTCTCTGACTCAGAGGTGTGTGACAAGAAAAATCTGAAGTGAGACAGCAGAGAAGACAGCGCCGACCCGCAACCCACATCCATCTCAAAATAGCTCCCAGAATTGTGCTGCGGATGGTTCTATAACATTCCCATCTATCAGTTCAGCATAGCTTAGATTCCTGAAGCCTGTTCTTTCTCCTGGACCTTTTTCATTTTGTCTTAAATTCCTAATGTAGGGATACCCTTTTACTTTTTTCTCTCTCTTTTTTTTATATGCTGTCTAACTGCTGTGTCATTATTTATGTTAAGTCAAATGTAATCCTTACCCGCATGAATCTAGAATGTTTTCATTAAAAGTAGTGATACACATTTACTAGTTGCTCATGCAACTGGAAACCGTAGGTTTAATTTAAACAGGACATGAAAAACAGCCAGAGTTACAACATTGATCAGTGCTGACCGACACATGAGAAACAAAAAAACAAAGGAGCCTTAAAGGAAATTGTAAGGTTTTAGAATGTATTGTATATTTTATAGAATTTATCACTATTTTCAGTCTATTAAATGTAGAGCTGAAGCAATTAATCATTATGATCGTGATTAATCGATTATTGAAATAATCGTCAACTAATTAAGTAATCGATTAATCGTAAATCAGAGTATATAGTAGGGGTGTAAATCACATCCATCACGGCGATTCGATTCAGTATCGATTTCCTGACCCAACGATTCGATTATGTTCAATACTCAAGAATACAACACGATACGATTCGATTCGATTAATTGGTTCTTTTTTTTTTTTTACACCTTACAGGCTAGACAATGTGTCAAATTTGAAGTAAATCAATGAAAGCTGTAATATTGTTATGCATTGTTTTTTTTTGAAACAACAGCAAATAACAGAAGTATAAAAGTTGTACTCCATCTATTCCTATTAAAACCTCATTCACTGAAAAATAATAATACCCCTGCGTTACAGATTCTGAAAGGCCTTGCATAAAAAAATACTGCACAAAATCAGTGCAATGAGTGCAATTCAATACCTCAGCTGCAGAGTGTCGACGTCCCCGCCCCCTCCGCAGACACTCCGCTGCTCCTCTCCCAAATTGTAGCTGACCGCAGACAGTGCCGCAGACGGGAGGTCGGCTTGTTTTGTTTTTATGACCCAAACTGTGGAAAACAACTCGTGAAGTTTGACCCGCTAGAAGAGCGAGGTGCGCAAGAACGCTGGGATCCTTTTTCTTGTCATGAACCGAAGACAGGTGGACCCAATATTCAAGGAGAGACAGTCAGTAGGAAAGTTCAAAAAAGTTTATGAAATAAAACAAAAACTAAAGTGGAGCTGTGGCTCGCGGACACTGCAGGAGGGAGGCGGGGCACCGCCCAATCTCAGACATTCTGCAGAAGAAACACAGGTAAGTGACCACGATCTTCTGACAGAAGATGATTATCTGAGTTGGTCACTTACCTGGTTTAACAGTCCAGTCCGAGAATGTCCCCAAAGCTGCAGTTCCAGAGGTCTTGCAGGAAGCCGATCCTGGTCAGGGATTCAAAAGAGACAGGAACAGACCGAACAGGATCCAGATCAGGCTGGAACAGACAGGTGGTAGGATCTGGGCTTCCAGGCATCCACAAGCTCCCAGGCAGGTTCAGAGTTTGACTGGGACCGGAAGCAGGACCAGACGGTCACGCACAGGAGCAGACAGGATCAGGAGCAGATGAGCAGGCTCAGCGGAAGAGGGTAGCCAAGACAGGACGTGGAACCAGAACTTAATGCAGGACTTTAAACTGGTCTCCTCCCCGGAGCCAGGCTTACTGAGATAAAAGCTGAACCTCCCTACATATAAAGCCAAAAACCCAGAGGACTCAGCGGGGGAGGAACAGCGGGCAATCAGGAGACGAGACAAACACAAAAACCCTCTTTCCACTGGCTGCTAGGATCCAGGGCATGAAGCAAGGCTAAAACTGAACAGACAGACTAACAAAAAGACAAGCAACGATCTGGCACTGAATGCTCAGGCTGAACTGAATATAAACCACAGGAAACAGGTGAGAGGAATAAATAATAATTGAGGCAGGGAGGGAAAAAGACAGGTGAAAGGAATGACTAATTAAGGGAGAGCAAACAGGCCAGATCATGACACTTCTACCTGGATCTCCGCTCTTTTTGGCACTCATGTCCCTCCGTCGTCGGACTAAACTCGCCCCCACTTCTCTACGCCTTGGCTGTATCTAGACCCACAGCGTGTAGCACAGACCTTCAGTATTGAGCATAAATCAAAAATGTCTGTGTCAAGCTCACTGCAACTCACTGCTGTAAGAGTATAACCAGGAAGCGAGGTAGGAGGGCAAAATATGTTTAGCGCCACCGCAGCTAGAGAGGGAGAATTACGTCCAGGAGCAAATGGATAAAAATAGACCGGAGGAAAAAAAATACATGAATCGATTATCTTGCGGACGTGTCGATGCATCGGATTGTCGGCTGTTGGATAGATGCATGGATACAAAATGATTTTATTTACACCCCTAGTATATAGAATTGAAAAAATTACTTTAGCTGACAGAGCAACGCACTTAGAGCAAAACTATACCAACATTGTAAAAAAATATAAAGGGCTGCAACTACCGATTGTTTTGCAAATCAATCAATTGTGTTGATAATTTTTCCGATAAATTGATTTAAAATCAGATGGCCAAAGGTTACTTAAAGAAG
>NW_015151097.1:307066-308894 GCF_000732505.1 Cyprinodon variegatus
TGGCGAATTGTCCGTTTTCAAACCGCAATCCCGCTTTCGAATAAAACCTATACCCCGCTATAATTACTTTAGTAAGCTGTCCAGACCAATCAAAATGTTTTGCGCAATTGTGCAAACGTTAAAACAATTATGTATTGTGACGTCATCAAAAGGCGCAGGCCCCCGAGTCAATTTGGCAGCCCGAGTCAATTTGTCGAATTTGAATTGAAGATATCCGCGGGTGACGGGTCGGGTTCAGTAGTCATCCTAACGGGTTCGGGCGGGTGCGGGTTGGTAAAACTCGGCCCGTGCAGGACTCTTCTGTGCGGTATCGCCTGTTGATCAAGTCCCAGTGCTGTATCTGGTGTTTGTCACAACGCGCTATCATTCAAGTCATCTAGAAAACATTCTTCTTCCAAATGTTGGCTACATATTACGGGTTTTTTCTCTGGCCAGAAGTTGAATGGCAAAATCCTCCCTTTTCACATTGGTAAACCAATGAAAGATGTCAGGAGTGAGGTGTTACTATATTTGGGCAAATATGGACTCAGTGATCACAACGGAAATACCTATTTTAATTTTTTTACTGATTAACACTAACTACGCTCTATCCAAGAAAAGTTTGTTTTTCATTTGGTTTACTTATGTAAAAAAAATCTTCTTTAAGGAACCTTTTGCTATCCGATTAGTAAAAATAATTGACAGATTATTTGTTAGTTGAAACCTCTAATTAAATGATACTTCTGTTTTATTGTTTAGTGAATCTCTTTATTTAATTAATAATTAATAGTATGCTGTACATTTTCTAATAGTATGCTGTACATTTTCTTTGTCCTTTTGTTTTCAACAATCAATTATCATACAGTTTTAAAGCCCAAGATTTTAATCATCTTCTGCGCTCCAGAAAAGGACAAATTAAATGTACTTAATTATGTCATGTGAACTGATTCCAATAAACTTTTTTAAATAGAGGCAAAGGTTACATAGTTACTTTAACATAAGGAAAGCTACAGCGTTTAATAACAAAAGTGATTTACTGACAGAAATGTAATGTTATACAAAATTATGTTATTATCATCTACGAAGTGAAAGTCTCAAGCTTTATTATGTTACCTTAGAAATTGTTTTTTACAAATACAGAGGAATGGGTCATTTATAGAGGCGGACATCTTTGAGCGATTATAGCACAGAGCTGACAAACTAGTGACAAAGTTTATTCGCTATCTTAGGTCTACAGTGAGGAAAATAAATATTTGAACACCCTGCTGTTTTGCAAGTTCTCCCACCTAGAAATCATGGAGGGGTCTGAAATTGTCATTGTTGGTCCATATCCACTGTGAGAGACATAAACTATAAAAAAATCCAGAAATCACAATGTATGTTTTTTTTTTTAACTTTATTTGTAGTATACAGCTGCAAATGAGTATTTAAACACCTGAGAAAATCAAGGTTAATATTTGGTACAGAGGTCAAACGTTTTCTGTAGTTTTGTACCAGATTTTCACACACTGCAGGAGGGATTTTGGCCCACTCCTTTACACAGATCTTCTCTAGATTAGTCAGGTTTATGGGCTGTCACTGAGAAACAAAGAGTTTGATCTCCCTCTCTATTGGGTTTAGGTCTGGAGACTGGTTTGGCCACAGCAGAACGTTGATATGCTTCAGACAGAACCAGTCCATGGTTATCCTGGCTGTGTGCTTTGGGTCATTGTCATGTTGGAAGACCCAGCCTTGACCCATCGTCAATCCTTTTACTGAGGGAAGGGGGTTGTTCCCCAAAATCTTGCAATCCATGGCCCCAGTAATCCCTTCCTTAATATAGTGCAGGCGCCATTCCCATGTGCAGAAA
>NW_015151097.1:310304-324092 GCF_000732505.1 Cyprinodon variegatus
ATATCAGAGGTGATGAGGAGGTTGTGGAAGCCATGATGGCCTTCGTGTTGTTGGAGGGGGAGAAGCGGTTCGGTAACGGTTCATGTCGCTGCAGTCTGACAATTAGATGTTGCTGAATATCACACACTGTAGCTTTAGAATAAAGACAAATTAAGAATACTCAATCCAGCATTGCAGACTCAATGTATACATTTTTGATGTGAATAATAGCATGGACTTTCCAATAGAACCAATATGAGAATTAGTTATTAATCCAACTTATATATATTTACTAAATGAAAATATGAGTAACAAACCAATCTTACCATATGTAAGGAATAAGCTCAAAGATAATACATTTGTACTAATAGGAATGAGAGGATCTGAAATAATGAAGGATCATCGATGGTGTTGAAACCAATGATTACTTGTGAGAATTTGTCAGATGTTAGTTAAACTTTGAGCAAACTATTTTGATGGCTATTTATGATTTCTGGCATAGAGAGATTTTATATCCCATCCATTCCAGTGATTCTTATCCAGTTCCAACTAACAGAGTAGCTCTGAGTTAAAGTCAGCTCTGGCTTCCTGGTTCTAATGCTCAGCCTGTGGGCAGCAGAGCAGACCAGCTCTTTACTTCTTTCTCTCTGAAAGAGTCCCAATGACCTGCATGGGTGTCCAATAAGGAATAAAAGGGGCTACAACACGAGTCTTCTCAACAGACTTGGATGTTTGGAGCAAACAAGTTTGGATCCCAATCATAACCCCACTAAGTTTAATAAATGAAGAGTTACTGGCTCAATTCAGTGATGGGAAGTTGCCCGATTTAAAAGGTATCACAATTACAGACTCTTTAGAAATCAAAAAGAAAATTTCCTCGTCTATAAGAAATAAAAAAAGGATTTCAGGAGAAACGGCAGAGAAAAAGTCTAAGTTCTCACTTTGAGCAGTCATGCTTGAACAGTTGATGTGACTGGAGCTTGATGGCATGGAGGGTGAAACTTACACATCTCTCTTCTCTTTGCAGATTTTATTCTGTTGCTGAAATGTCATGTCCAGATGTCCAGCTTTTTAAAGTTCACTGACTTCCTGGAACCTTCCACCATATCTCAGGTTGTCTCTGGTGATGATTAGAGATGTTTTTGTAGATATCCCCAACCTAATTAATTATATCAAAAATGGAAATCTTTTCCTACAAGAAACATCCATGGTTATTGTACTCATAAAAACATTTAGAGAAAATCGATAAGACTGTCCCTTCAACAACAGACACATTCAGAATCGTTCAAAGATTTAGATCTTGGATCATTAAAAATTCACAGAACATTAGGACATTTTTAAAATGAGGTGAAATATTTAGTCCAGCTTTGTCAAGGAAAAAACAGATAAAGAAAAAACTGTTTACACAATGATCTTATACCATCAGTGTAATCATCTAGGGGTACATATATAATATAAAGGTAGTAGACAGTATACTTTTGTTATGAAATATTAGTTGATTTTTGCTGATTTTTTGCATTATGTTACCCTTAAACTGCTACAGCATCAAAACTTCTATTGATTAGACTCCTCTTTAGAAAGGCTAAACAAAGTCAAAGCTGTAAAAATGAGATAACTTAAAAAGATAATGTGTGCGGCTGTTTTTTCAGAGATATTAAAACTTTTGATTGTGCTAATTTGGTTTTTAGGGTACAATCATTCTAATTAATAATCCTACTGCCACAGTGGTTTAGTGGCCAAAAAAGATAAGTTCAGGATCGATAAACAATTAAGTAAAATTCGAACTTACAATTTTAGTAGTGATAACAGTGCTGATTGATAACATGGGATTTTTATAAGCATATTTATGATTTTGAGAAAAAAAAACTGCCATAAAACTACAACAACTTGTGCTACGTTCAGACCACACGCTCTGGAAGCAGCAAAAAAGCTTCTGCTGCTTCATTTTCGATGCTCGTTCACATTGGGGTCAGATGCGCGTCAGGAGCAGCTTTGATGCTCCTGAAGTGCGTTCAGTAAAGTGTGTACAGATGCATCTGATGCTTCTGCTGCTCCGGTTTTCAATGGAAGAGAGCAGCTTTGCTATTTGTGCTGTTATAAGTGGGTAAAAAGTAGTTTTCATTCTTCATCTGAAGTGCAAACATCTTCTTTACAGTCAGTTCATCCAGATTAGGATCCTGCCTTCAAATATTATTTCACTGCCGGAGCCGCTCAGACCTTCGTACACCGGCGGTGCTCTGTCCCTGGGAATCCCATTCAACGGCAGCTTCTGGCCCGGTCGCCTCTTCGGGGTTTTCCGCTAATGTTTGCGGCGGCTAGAAGATGGTTTTCATGTAGGTAATTCAAACTGCAGGCACCAGAAAAATTATATTTAACAAATTTTACCGGCAGGTTTCAACATTTTAAGTTAATTTAGGTGTTAATAAACAGTTTCAGGGGAGTGATCATAGCGATCTGCATCAGCAGTGCTGTGTCTGTCTCCCTGCCAACTCTCAGATCATGTTCTCTGATTGGTTGATGTGCCATGTCGAGCAACAATTTTTCCAACTCGAGCAGCTGTTGGTTTTGCAGTGCGACCCGTGCGTCAGATGCTCAGAAGATCGTAAGGCACTGTTCCTGGTGTGCAGACACCAGGAACAGTGCCTCTGCATGTATACTAGCTGCTTCTGCTGCCTCTAGCATGTGCGGGCTGAACATACCATTATCTCTCATGCTTTATGTGCAATTACCATTCACTGTATAACTATGACTACTCACAGCATGAAGGCTTGATGGCTTGTAAAGGAAATTCTGAATTAGCCTAAACAAGTGTACTAGGTCCTCTAAGCTTTCCAAAAATTACAGCAATCAGCTTCAGAAATTTGATTTGTCTTTAAAATGTTTTTTTTCCTAAGTCTATCATTCTTCCATACATTTTCTGATTTCCAGTCAGTAACACAACGAGGATGGTGCCTATATCCAGCATCCAATGAGTAAGAGGTGAGGTGAGCCATGCACAGGTCACCAGTCCATCACCACCAGATAAACATGCACACTTCCAACGGAGGCTAATTTAGATTCCTCAATCAGTCCAACACGAGTGTTAATGTGCTGTAGAAAGAAACCAGATTATTCTGAGATACATGCACAGCCTGCAAAGTCTAAACTCAGAAACGCTGTAGAAGGGATTTGAACCCAAGAATGTCTGTCTGTGAGACAACAGTGCCTTCAGTCATGAGCTATTATACTGATGCTTGGTGAGAATAACAAAACAAGACGGGCATTCTGGGCTTGGTCACTGATCACTCCGTAGTACAAACAGCTGCTAACAGCGGCTCTTTGGAGCTTCGTCTCCACTTTGTCACACAACATCATTATATAAATCTTTTTAGGTTTGATGAAGCCGTATCACACATTCATCTCATTTAGCTCCACAATAAAACACCTGCACATTTTTAAGATACAACCTTTAAAATGATTAAGTTTTAAATTTAAGGATTAACGCTACAGGAAATTATTATAGTGGAACCAACAGATGTATTCACTTTCAATAGGTAGCTAAGGCAGCGGACACACATTGTAGAAAACAGAATCAATTACTATATCCTAATGCTGGTTTTGACCTTGTGGGCTTAATGGTTACCCATCATAGAGCAACAGCTTCCAGCTCCAGCTGTGAGAATGAGACTGAAGCCTGAACAGATCTTATTCACTCTAAAATAGGTTTCTTCTTCTTCTTTTTTTTTATCATAAAGGAGTATTGAAATCATTCATTTCATTTAATATACATCCAAAACACTGCGTATCTCTTTTTTCTTTTTTTTCTTTTTTTAACCAAAATTGTATTTATTTCCGTCTCATGCTGAGAAAACAGTGATCTTCTGTGTAAAACGTGAACTTCCTGTTTTATTTAAGCTAAAAAAAGATGTAGCTTTCAAGTAAACCCGTTGAGTTTTAAAAGAGTTGGCTTATAAATACTCCCTATTGGGCTAGATCAACACATTTATAAAAGCAGGGCCTACTGCTGTTAGATAACTGTTCTGGAAGCATTTTGTACATTTATAGGAAATTAAATTTTTAAAGAAAGACATTTGGTGATATATTTTGTTTTTTGGTGTCCTGATATGATATCAATCCTTTAGCTTCTAATATAAGTTTTTATACAAAGACATTTTTCACAAAAACAATGGGGCGGGTATACATTACTTCTGTTACACTGCTCCAGTAGATGGCGCCTAGGAGCCCTTTGTCTGTGCGTGTAGTAGAGGCAGCTACAGTGACAGATGCTGACTGACTGAAACCCCAAACAACATGGCTACCAAAATAAAAAATAGGTGAACTAATATACTGCTCTAGGTTTTTTTCATTGCTACATTTATTTTGTTATTAGCTGGGTAGTGTACAGCAATATATCTTGATATTACGATATTGTGATGATAGAATATCGTGACACGATGCGTATCGTATCGTAACACCCTTGCCAATACTCAACCCTAGAAAAGACATAAATTATATATAAACTTTGCCTAATCGTTAGACTCTAAAGATATTAAAATTTGGATCTGTGTTAAAGGTGAAATTTTGGTGAAATTTTTATATTCACCTTAAAAGAGAAACGACAGACGCCCGCCTTGTTGAGATCACAGGTTTTTTTACTTGCAGCAAGGAGTACAACTGAGAATGAGCAGATAAACACTCATTTTTAAAATGGGACAGTGGAAAAAGAGTTAGAATCAATCAGAAAACTATAGCTGTGACACCAAAAAATTATTTTTTTTTTAGAAAGAAAAGCTCTTAACAATGTTAACAGCTCTTTGAGGACATAATATGGGTTTTTAATAAAACATTTCTCCTTTGCAACTGAAATCTTGCCTGTTGTGGTTACAGGAAAAGGCTATTGAATTATTGGACCCCCCCCCCTCGCTGTGCTGGTCCAGTCTGTTTAAGGCAGCAGAGTATTAAGCCTGACTGACATACTGCCTGTCTTATGCTACGTTCATAGACCGCAAGCAGCAAAGGCAGCAGAAGCAGCTAGTTTACATGCAAAGTCAATGGTCGACATGCAGCAAAAGGTCCTGCAGCGCATCTCAGCATCAGGAGCAGCGCCTCATGAGCTTCTGAGCATTGGAGGCGCGGGACGCGCCAGCAGCTGCTAGATTTGGAAAAATTGAACTTTTGCATCGCGATGAGCAACATCTACCAATGAGAGAAGCTGGTCTGGGAGCTGGCAGGGAGAGACTTTCTCACTTTAAATAATTAAAACTGCTTTTTACCCACTGATCAACCAAATATAGCTGCCATTGTTACAGGCAAAAAACGGATGAGTTGCTCCGCCCAACGCGCATCGTCTGAACGTAGTGTGAACAAAGCATAAGTCTGTCGTCCTCACTAGGCTTTATAAGATAACATTTTTTAAATCATATCTGGGGTTCGGACCCACCCTTTTGTCAAACGTAAAAACCAGGGACTCTTTTTTTTTTTTGTCCACTAATGTCACCTCTTTCTGTTTCTTTTACATTTCAATGTGAAAATCCTATTTTCTATATATATTTCTAGACATGTATTAGTATTACGTGCATTTAAATATTCTAAAATTTAGTGACAGCACGCTATTGTTTTTCTTTATATTATCTATTGCATATTCTGTTCCATATGTGAGATCCCAAAAATGTCTTCCTCTCTAAATCTAGCTGATATTGCCTCTAATATTGTTCTGGCTTACAGCTGGATAAATGATAATTTGTCCTCATTTAGATGAGCTGCTCCTCACTGTGTCGGTGATTCTAAGCATTTTCATTCCTGTGTTGTTGAATTTATAATCTTTAAATGTTTACATAATTCTGTTTTCTTGTTGTTATAGCCCAGAGACAAACAATCTGAGTCACGAAAAATCAAAACAACTAATTGAAATTGCTAATAAATGTAGACTTTGTTTTTTTGTTTTGTTATTTTAAGCTTATCAAAAAGCACAAAAAATGGGTCACCATTTTTAGTTGTGAGATATGTTGGCACTGGCAAAAGGGACACAGATGATTGCCGCAGCATCTGCACAGGTAGTCTCGACAGTCGCTCACTTCATTTATTTGTGAAAGGTTACACAAATGCCAGAAATAATTGTTGCCCTGCCTCTCGACTGCACTCTCTCCAGGCCTTGGAGTCTTACCACGGTGATTTTCTGTGGTGGCGCAGGTCATGAAGGCCTGGGCAGCTTGGGTTTTTCCAGGCACATGTTGAAAAAATGGGGTTGCAAGGCTTGGGAGAAAGAATCCATCTTCAGTGACAGCAGGATGGAAGCCTTTGCTTGTGCTGAGTTGCTGTGGAACGAAGTCTTAATGTCACTACTGCATCTGACTGACTTAGTTGCCAACTTACTTTCTGTCTGGCTGTAAGAGTCAAAGAATGGACGGTAATGTTACTTACAGCTTGCTTTACATCGAAGCCATGATTAGCATAGGAAGGAGACGGAACGCTCCTGGCATGAATCCAAACTGTACATTCATTCTCTCTGAGATGCATTGATGATGCTGTCAAGTGCTCAGCTGGTGAAGCCCTGCAAAGCAAAGCTAGAATCTAATATTTATTACGAGCAGAAGGATGACGGGTCTTAGGCTCTGACTGTGATATTAAGCCCACATGATTAACATAAGGTCCCCTCTTTTATGGGAACACAGAATCTGTTGTAGTCAGACATCTTTAATGTTGTAATGCATTCACCCTCAAAGCAGACAGCAGCTGTTGAAGTTGTTAAAGTTACTTTTAAAGCCAGAGCTTCTTCTTAACTAAATGGAGGAACACTTCAAGAATAATTTATTTCCAGGTTCGATCCGCAGGAAAGGAAATAAATGAGCCTCAATTTACAGCTTCTGGTGTAGGTGCATTTGCTTCAATTTTGCATCCATTTTCATTTGTAGATTCCATTTACAATTTCAGGTAAATCACTGGCTCTGTAGTCAGCTTCAAATAGCAGATAGAGTCGTAACAGCTCTCACAGACATGCTTATTATGTCCTAATAGACAGCAGGAATCTTGCAAACCTTTGATGGAAGTATATATATTTTGATCAGTCTGAGTGTTTCCAACTGAAACATTTCTTACAGTAGTTTTTTTTTTAGTTTTTGACTTATAAAAAAAAGAACATGTTTTTGCAATAGTTGAACAGATGACCTGATTTAGGGATGGGTGAAATGCGGAGTGAATTTTGTTGCTTTGTACTTGTGACAATGTAATGACATAGTTAAGTTCTATTCTTCTTCTATTCTATTTAAAAATATGTTATTTTGTGTTTACTTTTGTGTTGCTAAATAACCCGAATATGTTTGAACTCCAAGGCTTACCATGGTACTGTCATTTGGTCACTGATTTGTGTATTTTTGACCCAAAAGTAACACTTTGATACCAAATAAAAAAGTAGCCATAAAAGGCCTAAAGTTTCATAGTGATGTTATTTGACATTTTATCAATCTATATATCAGTAACTCACTCTGGTTTCAAACGTTTTCATGAGAAATGACAACGTCCTTCAGCATTTGTTATTTTTGGTCTTATAACCTTTGTTGTTGTTAAATTGTTAGTAAATTTGGCCTTTTGTGTATACTAACAAAAACAACATTGTGTGACGGGGATTACGTCACTGCACATGCGAACAATGGCTGAACTGGCCGAAGCAATGGAGGTGAGCGAGTTTGGAACTCCTGGCATAGTGTGAACAAATTTATTCAAAGAGGGATAAAACTGAGGTTGGAAAACAGTCCAATCGTTGGAGCAGGAGATAAAGCTCAGGAAGCGTTATTATGTCCTGTGAAGTTGACAGAGACTCTTAGTACGTCATTACTAGTAGTGCTGTTGGTGTTAGAAATATTTTTAACCCCTGTCCTTTGATCTTTTGATTTTCCTTGGGGCATTACAGCATGGTCAGGACTTACTGGGTAGCCGTGTCAAAGGCCATCTTCTGGTTCGCTGGTAGTTCAGCTGTTTTGCCGGTAGATGGCGCCACATCTGTTAATGTGAGCTCATTGCGCCCGGTGCTGGGGTTCTGTTTAGGCTCAAACAGGATGATCAAAAAACTATCAGGACGGACGTTTGTAATATGAACCCTCATTTTATGATCATCAATTGGATTTGCGTCTTTTTGGTACAGGTATATAACTTAACCTACCTTTAAGGTTGCAAGCTGAGGATAACTTAACAATAAGAAGAAAACCCCACTCACACTTCTGCTTTAAAGTTTTTGTTTTAAAAGTAAGGTTCGAATCCTGGTCCTGCTGACCTTTGCGTCTTTTCATCTTTGCACTCTCTTGTAACCCACTTTCCTGTCTGCATACTTTCAGAAATAACAAAATAAAGGCCACTAGTGCCTAAAAATAATAAAAAAAAACAAAATAAAATTAAGTAAAGGGGCCAGAGTTTGTTTCTCCACGTAGTGCATTAGATCAATTTAGTTGTAGAGATAAAAGCAGTGAACTATGTTTCTTATCAAGTAACTGAACAGATTCCCTTCTTAAGGCGGTTTAGATTTTGACTTAGACAGACTTTATTGTCATTTTCTACACTAATAGTGTATACAAAAAGAAATTTCGTTCAGTTCAGCTCTCAAGACATTTCCATTTTTAAACTGCAGAAGTGATAGCAGTTTACTTAGGGTAGAAAAGCAAACTGTCCCTGCTGTAACCAAAATAAAGAAGGCATATATCTCTTTGACTTAGCAAGCCACTATAGTAAATGTAGTATCAAAAGTATTACTGTTCCAAGGTCTGCAGCTTAGCAACAATCCAACCAGGAAGTTTGGCTTGTAAGACACATTCGCTGACACCATTCTAGAATAGGAAATTGTGATGGAGCGCCACTAAGCGTCCATCCCAGACTCTACGTATCCGTGCTTCCTCTGGCTCAGGGGAGCACGGTGCCAGGAGCGCGCACGGGGAGAAAGCTCTCCCACGTGAGTGCGCTGCCCGGCAAACGGCTGCGTGCAGGCCCGCACCTCTGTCCCGCGGTCCTGCACAGTCCCAACGAACATTCCCCCCCCGTCTGAACCGGTCATCGGGCGCGCGTCTGAGGGTGCACACTCGGCGCCGAGCTTCCACAAACACTCACCTCTCATCTCTACTTCAGTCCTGCTGTTCCTGGTCAAGGGGCCAAACCGGAGCACTTCCGCGTCACGCTGGAATTAGCGCAGAGTGACAAAGGACTTAACCTTTTGGGTGTTTTGTTTTGTATTTTTATATTGTTTATGTTCCTGACGTTTTGAACACTGTATGGAGTCATTTTGGTTCATTCTTTAGTTTCTATGCAGGAAACTGGGTTTTGAGTTTTGTTATTTGGTTATTTTGTTTTTATCCTTAAAACCCCTTAATTTGTATTTTGGTTTACCCGGGGGAGGGGCTAAAGGAGTATTTAAAGGGGAGCTGAGCTCATTTGAGGGAGAGTGCTGGATCTGATGGTAGTGTTGGCTGTCTGAGTAAGTTGTCCTGTAAATAGTCCTGTAAATACTTGTTTTTGTTTTCTTGCTTCACTGTAAATATCGTCACTGTTTCACTATTTCCACCTGGGGAGCAATAAAAGAAAAAGCACAAACAATATTTTTTCAGCTGGGCCATCATTTTTGTATTTTTGAAATGAACCCATGAATCATATGCAAAACAGAGTCGTTGTTAGTAGTTCTATTTCCGGGTCTGTGCTCTGTCCTATTGATGTTATGGTCTTGGTTCTGTTAAGTTTTCTTTGAGTTTTCAGTTTCATATTAATTGATGTTTTTTCTTGGTTTTCTAGTTTTATTGGTTTAATTCCTATTTTGTTGTGTTTTTGGATGTATTTGAGTTCTTAGGCTTTTCTTTGTTGCCCTCTTGTGTTGGTTTCCTTCTCCTTAGCTCTTTTCTCAAAGCCTCTGTCCTCACCTGCTCCCAATCAGCTCGTTAGTCCTGCCTTTGTTCAGTCAGCCATAAATACTCTCCCTGTGCAGTTCCTCAGTGCTGGTTCCTCGTCTTTCCCTGGCTCCTCCAGCATGGTTTCCCTTATGTCTCCATGGTTCTGGTTTGTTTGTATTTTATTATGTTGGATTTTTGGATTCCTGCCTCAGTTGCCGGTGAGTACTAAGTCTTTTCAATTAAATCTTCAAGAACTAACCCCTGTCTCTCTGCCTTTACATCTGGGTCCTCAAACCTTATCCAAACACTGACAATTGAAGTCATATCTGACTCATGGGGACAAATATTGTCGCAAGTCTGGTTTTGCTGTGAGTTATAGTCCCCTAAAAGTCAAATTTGAAAACAAGTGTTTAAGCTGGGCTTGAAAAAAGAAAATTCCACATTTGGTCCAGACGGTAGGACTCTTCCAGTGTAAATGCATCTTTAGGATCTTATCCCTTTATAGAGGAATCAGTGAAATACTGTGGAACTCAAAATTGTAAGCTAAGAGGAGTTATTGGAGGACAGAACAAGACCTTATCACTTTTTTTAGACTTAAAAAATATGTATATTTTGATGGCAAAAATCAAGGTTGTAATAAAAAGAAAAGGTGGCTTACCCTAATGTGTTAAAAAAAAAAAAACTAACTATAAGAATTTCCTGATAATCACTCGCATAGTGAAGTAAACATATTTCTTTTGTTAACCTTAGATCATTAATGTTGATACAGTGACATACATTTCTTACTTTGTAACTTAGCTTGCCAACTTTTTTAAATAACCATAACTTTTCAATTAGCTATTTAACTTTCTTTTAAAATTGTTGTTAAGTGATTTAATTAAACCTAATTAAACATTTGCCTAAATATTTCTCTAAATTAGGCTCTAACTTTCCTCGTATGTCTGCTGTAAACGAATCGAAAAACAAGAGGTTGTTCTGCTTAGTCCTGAAGAGGGACAGAATTAATACATTTCTCTGTTTTTAATTCCCTTTATTCCAAGTTGCCATACTTATGAAAGCATATTTAATTTACACAACTGGGGCCATATTCAGTAGACTGCAAGTGAATGTTTCTTTTTAAAGCAATGGATCAAAAAACGCAATGGTAAAAGAACCAATCAATCCCTGGCTTCAGCTTTCGGTGTTGTTGTGTCCTTTAGCAAGACACTTTACCTCAGGGGTGTCAAACTGGTTCCAGAAAGGGCCGTGTGGCTGCAGGTTTTCTTTCCAACCATTAAGTCATCATGTTGACCAACTCAAGACTAGACTCACTTGATGAGATGAATGGAGTCTGGTGAGCTATTGCTTGGTTGGAAAGAAAACCTGCAGCCACACGGCCCTTTCTGGAACCAGTTTGACACCCCTGCTTTACCTGCATTGTTTACTGATGGTGGTCAAAGGTAGACACCTGTGCACGGCAGCCTCACTCCTTCATTTATCTCCAGGGCAGCTGTGGCTACAATGTATCTTGTCGCCATCTTTCTTTGTGTGAATATCTTGTAAAGCCCTTTGGCCAAGTCTCCTGACTTAAAAAGGTTGCATCCGGTATGAGTACAGGCATGTGCAGCGTTGTGCATGAACACATTCAATGAACGGCCTTCACTAAATATGTTCAGTTTTAAGTGAATGGTGAACTGAAAACTGATCAGTTTTGAAGTAATGAACGTGAATGAAAGTGACGTTCACTCTGAGAAGAATGAGGGACACAGATAGCTCATGTTCACATTCGATTGACACTTTTCATTGGGCAACGTCACTTATTACGGTTAACAGCATGACAGACCAGCATGTCTCATGCTAGTACTAGTCTGCACAATTCAAACTCATCTTCTGGTATTTCTGATGCCAGTTTTGTAGAGAGCTTGGCAGAGTTTTATGAACTACCAAAGGACGACTCGGATAGAAAAAAAAAAAAATCAGGTTTTTGTGCAAACTGAGCCGACCGGGATTTTATAAACAAGTCCGTACGTCAACCATGTCCACTTCAGATTTAAAAGACACATTGAGTTAAAGCGTCTATCTTGGGATATATCTGCTACTGAATGAAGATAAAATAAGAAACCATTTTTAATCCAGATCTTTTAAGCAGAACATGAATATACCTGTATGTTTCTGAAGTTCTCTGTAGTTTGGATAAATAAAGGCTTCACTTCACATTTAGTATACCTTAATAGCATCAATTATTTTCCATTTCCTTCTGTACAGTACATTATGATCACACATTTAAAGGGTGAAATCTGAGGTCATATTGTGGAGGATTGTGGCTTAATTTGCCAAATAAAATAAAATAAAATTTTTTATAGGTTTGTGAACTTAGTTCATTTTTTGAAAAAGTGAGGTATAAACATGAGCTAGTTAATTTTCATCTGTGTGAACTGAACTTTGAGCTTCTTCTTTTTAACTATGAACTGGCACAAAATTGACCATGTGTATTAGCAGGTGAAAATAAAAGGGAGTTCTTTTACGTAACAGTAAAAAAGTAAAGCAGTTTGAGACCGATCTCGAGACCAGTGATCTTAATAATGTTTAGATCTTGACTCATTTTAATTGTTGGAATTACTTATTTCAGTCTTTTTAATAAAAAACAAATGTGAGAAGACCTTTCTGGTTACTGCTGGCTGCAGTAACCAGCTGCAACTGGCTGCAATTTCTGCCAAAGGATTTTTCATTCTCAGATCCAAATTGCAATTTCTGAGGTAAATGAAACCCAGAAGTCAAGTGCTGGTGGCTACTGGGCTTCCACTTTTACTTGCTTTTGTCAAGAACAAAAGAACTTGAAATAATTAATTTGGTCAAATAAATGACATAAGATGCTAAGTATAACAGTTAACATAATGTGTTTTTTTTAACTGCAGTGAGAATATAGAATAAACATAGCTATAGGACAGTAATGCTGCTTATATTTTTCCAACAGTTGTTCTGAAACCATTTCATCAAATAGCAATTGGTTACATTACTACTATAAGATACTTATACAAAATAACAGTTACTTTGATAAAATCGTACTTAAATAGAAGTAAAGTTATTTGTGTAAAATTATAATTAAATAAAAAGTAAAAAGTACTGCATTAAAAGTTGATTAAAATTGATTTAAATAAAACAATACGCGTTATCAACATTGAGGGTTAAGGGGACAACATGAAATGAATATTTCATTAAATAAACCGTGTATGTGTGTTATGAAATGAATAAATGTACCATGAAGTAATTAAATGAAAATCAAATAAATAAATTAACCATTAAATGTACCTTTAAATAATTAAATATAACGTTTATTATTAAATACATCACTAAATATTTAAATGTACCATTTAAACATGAAATATAAAATACATAATTAAATCTGCCATTGAATAATTAAACATACCTTTTAAATTATACATTTAAATAATTTTATGACATTTATAATGAATAATTTTATTTAAACATACATTTAATGATTTTCTTCGTATTTAGGGCTAAACAGGGATTACACTCATCTAGAAAATAAGTGTATATCAGAAAGTAAGCATCATGTGGACAACCAGCTGTCAGTGGATGCTGCCATTATGTGAAGAGCTTCTTTACATCAGTGCTGCTTCTGCTGCTTATGTAGTGTTTCCGTACATAATGAGCAAATCACAGAAAAATGTTGCCTTTGACTCAAAAGAGCCTTTTATTTTTTTGTTAATGCTTTCACTGAATCAGATCGTCTCTTCTGTCATGCAGAAGACCCGCCCACATTACAGCTCCTCAGCCAGTCAGCACACACCTACAGTAAAACTCTCTCCCCGCTGCAGAGAGGGTACCCTTTTAAATAGTTGCTTCGATTGTTAAAGTTGTAGGTTAGATTGCAATTATTATTAAGGGAAACGTAATTAATTGGATTAGTGAAAACAATAACAGTTACTTACACTGTAGCAATATGATGTGCATATTAAGGTGCCATCTG
>NW_015151097.1:325070-328966 GCF_000732505.1 Cyprinodon variegatus
CCTTCTCAGAGATTTATGTGAATCCTGCAGAGGATTGGTTTCCAGCTGTGAGAGAGCAGACTACCACACATTTCTATGATAATTCCTTCACACTCATTAGTTTATTACCACAGTGACTGGACAAAAGCCGAAAAAATCATAACATAACAAACAGGGAGGGGGCTGTTGCTTCAAGTGATGACATTTAAGAAGAAAAAACTCATGAGATTTGTAGATTGGAAAAAAAACAAATAAAACTGTTCCACTGTAAATGGTTAGTTGGGTGAAAATCAAAGGACATGTTTAAAGTACAGTGAAAATAAGTTTTTTTTTTTTTGCACACTGGGAATCTGTGCTTTATAGATTGATCTGACTTGACAGACTCACTAGCTTCTTCCTCTGTGGGAGTTTTTTTTGTGCAAGTTTTAGGGATGGATTTTCTAAGATTCTGCAGCTAAACTTCAGTAAGAAGTCAATTTCATTGCAACAGTTTCATTGGGATAATATGAGCTGAGTAGTTCTGAGGCCTGGCTTACCCAATCCCACCTCCGAGGGCCTTAGGAGGACCTTGCTGCGTGTTCATGAGTAAACAGTCCTGAAAGATTTTTCCTGAGATAGCTATTGGCGTGTAACATTGCTGCTACCAGTGCACCAGGAACCAAGGCTAGAAGACATATCTTAGATATGTCAGGAGCTCTAAAAGAACAGCAACATCTTTCCAGCTGAAAAAGGGTTGAGCTGTTTTTCTACATTTTTGAGCTAAAGCTCTGCTGAT
Organism: Cyprinodon variegatus; assembly: GCF_000732505.1. Classification (NCBI taxonomy): domain Eukaryota; kingdom Metazoa; phylum Chordata; class Actinopteri; order Cyprinodontiformes; family Cyprinodontidae; genus Cyprinodon; species Cyprinodon variegatus. Next base: position 325,825 of record NW_015151097.1, read on the forward strand.
AGAAGCATTCAGCTATGAGCAAAAGTGCAGATGATTTAGAAGCAGGATTGTAGAAAGATGGTGAGATTTTTCTGCTTTATTTGACTCTCAGTGAATAAATGTACTAACAACCATTATTATTGCCACTGGTTTTGATTTAGAAATGTTTAATACTTGCATTTTTTTTGTTGTTTCCGAAGATCAGTGCCGGATTTAGAAAATTTGGGTCCCAAGACGAAGGCAAGCATGGGGCTGTCTGAAACGAGGCAAAGACAAAACAACAGGTCAATAATGCAGACATTTTAAAAGAACACATAAGACACATAACACATTTTTTTTCTTCCTGTCTTTTCCTCAACTGTCTACTTTTTCCCTTTTAACCCTAAAATGTTTTTTTTTTTTTTTTAAGACTTGGCCCAGTGGCAAAGTCAGAAAATGTTCATAGTGGTGACCAGCACAATTTCCTTGTTCTCAAATAAATCCGTGATGAAATCTCAGTTTCATGAGGCCGCGCTAATTAATCTGCACAGATATCTATATGTTGTCTAAATGGGTTTCGGTTCTGCATAATTTAGGTTTTACATGTGTTAAGCATTGGCTCTTAGTCTGTAATTTCATAGAAGACTCCTTAATAACTGCAGATACTCAACTTTCCTTTCTTCCCATTAAAAGGAAAATCCTAGTTCTAAAAAGAGCATGAGTACTGTAATTTATCATATTAACGTTTGCACAATGATGTGAATAGTCAGTTAATTACTGTAATTTTGCTGTCAGTTTATGGTTAATATGCAAGCAACTGATAAATCCGGTTGATTGGGACATTCCATCAGAAAATATCACTGACGCCCCCCCCCGGTTTAGAAACAAAGGTTGTAAAGTCTGTTCCCATGGTAACAATATATCACCTGGTAAAGGGTGGTCAATGATTGGCAGCCAAGGCTACACTTAGCTCCACCCCTTGTCTTAGTCTCAACAAATCTTACCTTGAGGAGATTGATATTCACTGACCTAAGAACCCCCAAAGCCTGAAGGTTTCCTGGCAATTAAACATGAAAAATCAACAGCAAAATGTCTAAATGGTTAAATTCTCTTCCTCAATCAAAACCAAACAAAATTCAGAGCTTACTTTGAAATAACCCATACGCTTTATTATCTTCAATGGGAAAAAGAAATAAGCCTATTAAACAATTTGGGTGGAAAAATTCCCTTTGACAGTTTTAATATTCACTAGTTGTTCATCTTCACATGAAGTACTCTGCCCAACAGGTGTCGACGTCATCATTGCCACTGCTAATTTTCACAATAAAAGCACACGCATAAGGGTTGATATTTTAAGCAGCTACTCTTATTCAGACAAAAAGGCCTATTTGAAAGACATATCTTAATGCGACTTCATATAATAAAGGTTTAATCAAACATAAATGTTTTTTATCTCTTTCTACCAGCCTGATTTTGGCTTGAACGTAAAATTCGGCAATACCTATACAGTTTTTTTTTTTTGCAAATAAACATTTGTTGGCAGGTGTTTAAAATGTTGATTTTCTTCTATTGCCTTCAAACTTCTTCTGGTCCCCCAGTAAAGACATTTTTGATATAACCTTTCAAATGTAGAAGCCCCAAATTACTCATCATAATGTTATTTTGTCCAAATATTGCCTGTGAAAACATTGTATTTGAGTGTTTGCACATTTGTGCTTTACTAGCATCATTCATTCCTCCCTTTTATAAGAAATGTAAATGGGTAATTTATTGTTTTGAATATTTTAATTTTAGCAAAGAAATCTGGATATTCTTTATACAGGGAAAGCTACAGGCTTTAAAAAGAACAAAACAAAAGTTGACTCTGACACCGGGGGCTTCACACCTGCGGGGGATATGTTTTTTTAACACCCACACTCTAGCTTGTAAGGTGGTTGAACACCCACACCTTTCCTTCAGCAGAGCTTCTTTCCTCTGTGTTGGATTTGCTCCACTCCCCCCTCCCTCCTGTTCCTCACCCCATCCCTCACCTGTTACTTCCTGAAACTGGCTGCTAATTGGTTTCCCGCATTAAATCCCACCTCCTGTCTAATGCTGCTCTTTTTCCAGCTTGTGCTATGAAAACAGGGTTAGATGTCTAAAGAGACCACCTTAATAGATGCTAAAATCTTTCTTTTCTTGATGTGCGAGTATATTTTTGCCAGAAAACAGCATCTCTCATTCAAACTATGGCATAATGATTGTTTTATTGGTTTAAGCATATAGGCACCAATGCGAGCACGCAGTGAGCATTTAAACATAACACCATGCTCAAAAACTTTGACACGCACTCATCCCACTGTCCTTGCGCTCGATTCCATCTCTGCGCATGTTCAACACCAGCTGTGTGCTCAGATCTTTCTCTGCTTGCTCCACTCTGTCTCTGTACTCACAACTTCATAAATGTATTTAAATGAACCACATCGTCAGACAAGCATATTCTACTTTATTTCATTCAATCAAAGCATTTGTACCAAACACAGTAGTAGCCATTCATAATTTACCAACCTACCTTGATGGGCCATTGGGTGGTCCTTGGCTGGTCCCCTGCAATTCCTTTTTAAAAATCAATCATTGTACTTAAATATTCTTTCCGTCATGACTTGTGGACACTAAAATCTAAAGAGAAGCGTCATCTACTGGTCAGACCCTGTAATTCAGTTAAAGGGTGGAGAAGGCCAGTGGCTGGAAGTTGGAGGGGATTTTGCTGGGAGTCGCAGGGTAGTAGGTTGCCATCGGGCTGGCATTTCACTGGGAAAAGCCTTTTTAAATGGCTGCTACTGCACTAAAACAGGTTTAATGAAAACCTGCCGGAGGAAGATTGGCGGTATCCCCGGGCGGAAGTTTAAAAATAAAAAGGCAAGATATAAACTCTTGCCAAGAACGTTAAAAAAAATCCACTTTTATTTTTTCAAGTTTGAAGAGGTTTGCTTGCCATCCAGGAAGCTTTTTGATTTAAGATGTCATACACTTATACATCAGGTAAAAGTGAAAATGTGTTTTTTCACCTTTCCAATTCATGATCCTCCACGGACGGGTTCGTCATTGGATTACCAACTTGAAGAGGGAGGATTTGCCATCGAACTTCTGGCCAGAGAGAAAAAACACGTAATATGTAACCAACATTTCAAAGAAGAATGTTTTC
>NW_015151097.1:329670-333300 GCF_000732505.1 Cyprinodon variegatus
GTGTCCACACCAGTAATAGTAATATTTACTTGCAACACCTCCAAAAGTCGTTTCAATAAATACAGCTATGTATGAATTCAGTTGCTTTCAGTTATGTATCAATTGAAGACATGATCCAGATCATACCCAGCCAGTCAGCCACTGATAATGTATCTTTTTCTTACAGTGTTCAGTGAAAATATCGCAATGCATTGTGATGGATCGCAATATTTCAAGTATCGTGATGAATCGTGATTCGAATCGATTAATGACTTCTTTGCCAATACCCACCCCTAGTGACGTCACAAACCTTTAGGTGGCAGTAGTGCTCTGTGACAAACATGGAGGGCCATTCAAATGAAAATTACTCCTAATTAAAAACACTTAGAATATAATTTATAATTTTTATTATTTCATAATTAAAGTACTTTCAGAAGTCTGAATTCTGAATGTGACCGGACTTGTCCTGTAAACAGAGGGTGCGGACTCAGGTTTCAGCTTTCAAAAACCTACAACGCAGCGATAGAATTGATTCCTTCCACCTATCATATGATCCCTCGACTCCCATGCAGTGGACCAAAACATCTCGCCTGGGCAGCCAGGCCAACAATTGCCCCTAATGACCCCCCCCTTTCAGAGGCATAGATCAGTATCGTATATTGCACACCAACAAAGAACCCAAACGACTCCCCATTATACCCATTCAGTATTTGTGACATGCCCAACTGTTGTGCACAAAATCAGTCAGGCAGTTAGAGACTCAAAAGTTTAATGCTTGATTAAACTTTTATCATATGTAGTTGCAGTCAATAAAGTTACCTATGTATTAAACAAATTTTGTATGTCGAAATTAAAGAACCTGCTCAAACTAAAAGTTTTAAGTAGGTATTAAACATACTTTTTATGAAGCGCACATTTATTTATATATGTATATATATACGCCCTTCATCAAACGTGTTGATTATTTTCCAAAAATAGACACAATTAGTACAGCTGATTACAAAATGAAAAATATTACTTTAATTTCCACAACTTGAACATTTAATGCTAAGACCTTATTTTCAATTAGAATAATAAATAACATAAATATGTTGCCTGGAAGGTGAATAAGTAGCGGAACAAATAAAACATCTAATTAAGTTACCAGTCTACAAATTGGAGCTCTTCTGAATAAATCCCCTTTACACACATCTAAACTTGGCAAATCATGAAAAAAAATTAACAAAAGAATATTCCGATTCAATTTGTCATTTTTACTTAGTTTTCATCATTCAATGTGTTAATGAAACACCTGACCTCCAGAATCCTCAACAATGGAAAGTTTTAGCCATTTATCCTTGACTGCAGCTGCTTTGGTGCGTTCTTCTCTTCTGACCTTTCTCTATGCCCCTGAGAGAAGTAGTGCAGTTGCACAGTAGTGTTGAGTAGTACCCACTCTAGTATTTCATCTAATTTTTTATTACGAAATTCTTTTTATCTTTTTGGTTTATTAAATCTTGCTTTATTTCGCATTCAGGTCCTTACAGTGCAAAACCCATCCCAACCCTATTTTATTGTATTTCTTTATCTGGGAGGTAAAATATTAAATGTTTTCACATACCCCCTGCCATGCATTGGTGGACCACTAGGGGTACTAGTACCAGTGGTCGGGAATCACGGCTCTATATGATTGTAGTTCGGTTGCTTTGTCACGGTTTGCAAAGCCCTTTTTTGTTTTGTTTTTTCACAAAAAGAATAACCGTTTAGTTATTCAGACACAGATTTAGCTTCTTTCTTTAGATAATACTGATCCGATCCAATTCTCCCACCTTAGATGTATTTTACATTGTGAGTGGATCAGATTTCTTAAAAACAGAAGAACCCCTTTTGACGAACTGCGTTCGGGATGGAAACTTCTACATCATCTAAGAGGGATGTGGAGGAGAATAAAAGACTGGAAGAAAATGTGCATATCAATTATTTTTGTGACGTTTCTTTATTTTTTTACATTTCCCCATAGGGGTAAAAAGATTTCTTTTTTCTTTCATGACGAAAAGCTATTTTATATATTAAATTCGACCCATGAGAATTCTTTTATCTTTAAGCGTTGCAGTAGAAGTTTGGTAGATTGCTTGGCAACTCCACCAAATGTCAAAAAGAATGAAAAGAAGAGGGTAAATTAGCATATGAAAATGCTTCACTGACAGAGAAATAAAGACCAGAGGGAAGATGTGTTTAGAAGTTAGTGGAAGGGGAGGTTATAATAGTCTGCATAACTATGCTGTCGTGCCATGGCTTTTTTTTTGTCTTCACACCAGCTGTTGATGATGACAGAGCGCAGCTTTGATCAGGGAGAGGAGGTGGAACGAGACTGACGGTACAGATGTGGACCTGAAGGCGAAGCCGTATTCTTACATTATTTATGTTTCCTAAAAAAAAAAAAACAAACAATATCAGGTCTGAAAACTCAAACTGTTTTGAAGCTTTGCATTTAAAGGCTTCCTCACGTCAGACTGAAAGGTTAAATGAAAACTGTCAATACATTTTTTTTTTGGTGTGTTGATTTATCTTTTTGGCACCATCACAAATCCTTTCCCAGTGCACGCAAGAACTAAGACTTTCTGCTTCACTTAAAATGTCCAAATAATTCCTTTTTGCTGTCTGTGGAAGACATAAGGACCCCTTAGTGCGCCAACATTTCCACTGCAGTCACATTTAACATTTCTTAGCTAGCCATTAAAGTTGAACAACTTTTATAGACAGAAATAACACACTTCAAATGTCAGCATTTGTTCAAAGTGCCCAGGGAAGAAAATTCAAATGGCACAGTTGAAGCACCTGCTACTGAAGCTGTTTATTATTTCACTAAATCATCAGTAGCAACCTAGACAACACAGGTGCTCAGACACTGACTACAGGTGTGGAGATTACTGCTGGAGCTGTTGATTCATAGGAGGCTTGGAGCGCCGTCATAAAAAATGCTAAAAGTGTCATTGCATACTAAATAAAATACTGAGCTCTAGAATTGTTGGCAACAAAAATTGAACCTTTCTTTGAAATTGGAGTTTAAAAAAGAATTAGACACATAAAAAGCATCATTAATGAAGGTACACGTCTGTAAAACTAAACTTTCTTTTTTCGGTTTTGTGACATTTAGCGGTTAAGAAATCAAATTTGCAGGTGGTTACTGGGGTTTGGCTTCTTTTGCTTATTAATTTCTGTAATGTCACTTCTCTCTAATTAGTGAAGTTTTTTATTAATTAATTTGTGGCTAGGTTCTTCATTTATTTCTTGTTTTCTTCTGTATTTTATTTCCAAAAGTGACTTTTAACTGACTTTCTATGGAGTTATTTTTTTCAATTACTGTGGTAAGTAAAGAACGCCCTTTGTAAATGGAATTTTCAAAAAAGAGCAATCCAGAAATAAAATTTTGAAGAAATAACCAATAAAAAGGGTTTTGAGAGTTTTTGAGTTGTTTTCTGTTTTCCTTTCTTATTTTCCTTTTTTTATTTTAGAGATTTAAATTTCAGATATTTTGTATTTATTTTATTTTTTTCAGATTGAGTTTGACAAATTGTATTCTTTTAGAATTACATTGTACAGATTTGTTGGGAGCTGGAGAAGTACCACCTTCCTCCAGCAGAGTCCGCCGTGGATCCTCCTGAGCCGAGC
>NW_015151097.1:333875-352069 GCF_000732505.1 Cyprinodon variegatus
TACTTCAGTTTCCGTCTCCGTGGTGTTCTGCATAATTGGGTCTCACTAGAGAAGCCATCATGACAAGATTGTGTTTTCTTTACTTCTGGGGAAAACCTTTCCTCTTCAGTGAGGAGAGAAGACGCATTTTTATTGGTCTGCATGAACAGCAAAAACATTTTATTGGTCAAGAGCGAGAGGTTGTATCAGGGTTGAAGGGAAGAAAGTCTGATCTGGTAAACACAATTTGAAAATAATACAATTTATACCGCTAAGTGGAAAAAAACGGAAATTATCTGAAAAACAGAAATGTAGAAAAAAATTACTTTTAAAAATATTTTTTAAATCTGTAAAGAAATTGGATACAATCAAGTTTTAAGAAAAACAGCATTTGAATAATAATAATAAAAAAAAGTTCATTCATGGATTGTATTTTTTTATTTATTTCCATTTATAGATAATTTTAATTGCTTGCAACACTAATAGAACAAAATTAACTCCATAGACCTTTCCTTTAGTTAAATCTTTCATAGCAACTTAACTCAACTACCGCTGTGAGAACTACAGTAGCCTTCTTCTCTCAGTCTCCATGCTTCTCTCTTTCTCTAGCTGCTCCAAATTATTCTCTGATAAACAAAACTACATTCAGTGCCATTTCTTGCTATTCCCTCAGTTTTTTTATTTCACCAATGATTGTTTTTCTTGGCTGAATCCTCCTGTTCCTTTCTCTATCCATTAGGCCGTGTGTTACTCCTTTTCTCCTGTTTATGTCAGTTTATACTAAAACATTAAATCCTCATTATGCACATCACAGGTTCCTGCCTCCACTTAGATCCTACTCCAAACACTCACACAACAAAACAGATGCATATCTTAAACTAAAAGGGAGACACGATTTTAGCAAAACGTTCCTGTTTTATGGTCGTCAGTGTAAAACATACATTTCCAGATTCAACCAGTCCATAAATTACATGTTATACAATAGGAAAACTGCATATATATAATTTAGTGAACTTTCTAGTGATCCCATCGACTTAGGTATATTGGCAGGTGATAGAAATTTCTTTGGTAGAATTTGTCCTTGGTTATTGCTGCCATTTATCTTTTCCTCTTCCTCAGAATTGTTTTTTAGTAAACTCATCTGCATCAGCATTTGCATAAATGTAAGATTTTTTTTTATCATTCCAAGTTGAAACATGGTTCAGCAGAGCTGCTCTTCAGACACAGCGCCTGATCTTCAGAGAATCCAAATAAGGAGCACTAAAATGATTGTACAAAACAAACAAAACAAAAAAAGTAAAGTGCAATTATGGGATGTGTTCATGGTTATCTACAAAGATTATACAAGCGATGAATAAAAGCTGCAGAAACTGTTTGGCTCTCCCTATTTAATGGCTGAGATTACATAAACTGGCAGTTCAGTGGAGAAGGTTGGCATGAACGACAAAGCTCTAAGCCATGATCGGTGGTAATAAAGAAAAAAATCTATTAAAAAATAAATTATTACAAAAAATAATAATGAATATTATTCACAATGCACTTTACATATAGGCATTTCAAATTACTGCAAAAATTAAATTAGGCAAAGTTGGTAAGATGAAAAATAAAAACGAAAAAAATTAGATATCAATCATAACTCCTGGAATAGCTAAAGAACCTTTAATCAAACCTCTGCTTTGGACTAGGAGGCTGATTGGCAATACAAACCCAAAACACCAGAAAAATTATAAATGAAAATGGCTGCTGTTTTTCAACCCTTCAGAAGGTTACAGCCTGCCATATAGATGAACTGTAATGGTGGACAGTAGATTAGTTGTGGCAGTACGGGGCTTCACAGGTAGAAGCACCACATATGTACCATGCATGATAGTTATTGGGAATTTTAAAAGGTAACTAAATCTCAGCTTTCTGCATTGGCAAAGTTGTAAACCTAGCATAGGGCTGAAGCTCAGATCACTTCACATGCTAGTAACACATTGCCCTTAGGGAGGCACTTCAGTAGAGGAATATTAGGACAAAGAGAAACAGGTTAAAGAACAGCTTTTTCTGAAAGGTGTAACTAAGCTGAAATGTATAATTTAGCGAAAAATGTACAATATTTCAGACAAATAGTGATAGTGATAATATTTCGATTTTCTTTTGTGCGGACCACAAAATTGTAAATGTTTTATTTTAGTTTTTTTTTTTTATGAACTTGAAAGTTTGCTTGTCCGTAATCCATTGTTGCAGGGTCATTTTGTAAAAACATTTTACTTCAGAAGTTTACTTCAACTCGTATGCATGTATCTGCGTTCCAGCTGGAACTCTCTTTACCTTTCTAAAGGGCAGCAAGCCCACTTTAAGTGTATTACTTAAAGGGCTGCAGTAAGAAATTTTTGTCTTTCTCGTTTATTTTATTTATTTAGTAATTTTTTTAACAGTGTCCTGTCTGGCACTGTGGCAATAAGAATAATTATCTCCTATAATGCTTCTTTCTTATAATGCAGTATGATTAAAACTGAACGACTGTGATTTGCCAATGCATTTTTTTTTTACTGCAATAATTTTATTGCAAATGCAATTATTTCCCTAGCCCTTGCTATAGCCATTTTGAAGTCTGACATGAATTGATCTTCACCGTGAGAATTTCAAACCATGTTCAACATTCCAATCACTGATTACAATATACATTTATATGCAATGAATTGTATATTCTATATCTGTATATAAACCATATTTATGTATCTAAACTTTGCACGTTACACCTGTGCCCATGTGTTTACATCGCACAATGTATGTATTTAATGTATAAAATATAAATTTTACTTTTTATCTACTCTATCTTTTCGCTGATGTTGGTAGCATTTAATCTCATTGTACTACGCATAATAACAGTAAAAGCATTTTGGTTCCTGATCTATCCTGCTAGCTTCATATGACTCTGAATGAGATATGTCTGGATTTGTATTCGGTTAGTTTGATGCCTCCATCTGGTATCAAAATTATATTCAAACTGAATGATGATGGGGCAAAAGTGACTAGCATCTGTATTACCACTCTGTCTGGTTCAACTGTAAAATAGTTGGCTGTTGCTAATTCTTAGAGAGCAATTTTAAAGGATATGGTAAACATGCTACACATTTCATGGCCTATTAGACAGTCATAAGATAAAAGCATTTAGAAAAAATCTTAATGAAATCTCGTTCCAAAGTGTTGCATATTGTCTTTCCTCCAAATGTTTAATTTTGTGTGCTTCGAATGTATTTTTTGGACTTTACCTTAACTAAGAATCAAGACAACTGCTAAACGTTTGACCTTTTGCATTTTGATGTGAGAGTATGGAGGCTCTTTGTGTGGGGAAAAAAAAAAAGATAAAGTAACTCTCAGTCAGTGAGGGTTTTCAGACATTACCACACAATGCCAAAGAGAAGTGAAAGAAGTTTGTAGCTCATTAGCGGATTCAGTCATTCGTGAATCAACCGTGAATGATTGCATCATGATTCAGTCCTTTCCAGGCTGATTGTTTCTTGGAGGAATTGCTGTTGTCACACCTTTTACTGAGATACTTGTTTTGCATGACAGAGACCTGAAAGTAGAAGTGATCGGGAAAACAAGCAGAATTGTCTTACATCTTCATTCCTTTATGGTTTATTTTCAAACACTGGAAGTTTTTTATGTTTATCTTGGTGGGTGTGAATGAGCATGTGTGTAGCTGAATAACCATTGCTTGACTTCTACTGCAAAAGCTGAACTATAAATATGTCAATGGGCCTCATGCAAGAATCTTTCTCACACACAAGTTTTTTGTTAAATGACTGGTAACAGTGATTTAGGAGAAAATGTTGTGTTCACCATTTCTTGCCTGTTCCTAATCCTTTCTCATCTATGAACACATATGAGGGCTCTGGACTTAAGCTGGGAGTCGTGCACAATCAGTCAGCTGTTTTCCAAACCTATTTTTTCACTAAATGACCACAGTTTTTGTTATGTCGAAGCAATTGTCCATTTTATAAGGCTACATCGTTATATGTCATGCAACTCTGCAACAACAGGTTCCATTTTCATTAGCTGATGACAGAAGTATTGGTCACTGCACCTGCTGCTGGCATCTAGGTATCCAGAGGAAAATGGTTCAATTATTTTTCATGGCATCCAAAGAAGGAACACTCAGATGATCAAGCTACTATTAAAATAAAACCTCACAACATCTGCAACTCCTCTAACAGTCAGACTTGCATTCATTTCAATCCATGGCAGCTCTTTGGCTTTGTTTTTATTGTAAATGCAGATGTTTGTCATCAACATTTTCTATACGTTTATGTGTTTTGAGAGAGCGATAAAAAGATGCCCTTCACTGTCTATGGAGATGTACAGTACATGTGTGTCTATGTATTAAAGGGAGATTTTGCAGAAGGCTGTTTTGTTGGTTGATGGTGAACTTTACAGACAAAATAGGAAAAAAAATACAACTCTCATATATTATTTGAAGTACATACCAACTAATTATCTTATCTTAACGACAAAAAGGCTTTGATTTGCAAATCGTATTTACCTACTTAGATTTAGGATAGATACAATTATTTTAATAAGTGACTGTTTCCTGTTCTGTGGTCCAGTCATTTTAGTGAATTATTTTTTCAGAAAGGAATGAAAAAAAAGCCAAAATGCTAGTCAGTAGTTGGCAGCAACAAAATATTGTGAAGTTCTCTAGGGTTACATTCTAATAGAATTATCAGTGTATATCATCTTTGTCACGTATTGTGATTAATCATATCATGATTTTTATGGTATTCCAAAATTCTTGCAATATGGGCGCAACGAAAAATGCCAAAAACTAAATACTTTGTTCTGTTGATGTGAAACGTTGCCAACAACAGGAACAAATGTTGTAACTAAAACATGAATACTATGATGTACGTATGCCACCATGCTAGCATTTATTGGTAAATGGTAAATGGCATGTACTTATATAGCGCCTTTATTCAAGTTGGAGACTTGACCAAGGCGCTTTACACTACATTCATTAACCCATTCACACACACACTGATGATGGTGAGCTACATTGTAGCCACAGCTGCCCTGGGGCTCACTGACAGAAGCGGGGCTGCCGTACACTGNTCACAGACCTGAGATGTTTATGACCAAAATGCATCCACTTGCAAGCATGGGGAGGGTATTTTTAATAGGCGATGCCATTTGGGTATGTCCAGCTCTTGTGAGGCGGTTGGTAAGAGATTAAAACTGAGCTCCTGTATTACTGAAGTCTTTCCCACTGTTTTGACCCTGAATGTAATTAGTTTACTCCAACACTTTCCTTTATGGATCACTTTATGGAGGCCAAAGTGAAAAGTGTTGGAGAGGGTGTGAAAAGATTAGTCCTCTAGGGTGGAAAAGCTGAAAAAACAAGGAGAGAAGGTAGGGAAAAAAAAAACCTTTGGGAAACAGCCTTTGCAGAGGCTGTTAGTGTTACCTTGGAGAGAGGCGTTCTGCTTTGGGGAATAAAGAGACTGGAGGGGTAGAACTTGATGGTGGGGATGGAGGGCTCTTGGGAGACTTGGTGAACAAATGAGATGAGATGAGGAAGAACATCCATGCGCAGCACTGATAGGAAAAAAAAGATAACTTATTGCCTGGCTACTCTTTGCCATCACAATGAGCGTCGGTCGCACTTCTCTGAGAGCCAATTATCTCCTCCTGCATGAGTTACTGAGATCATTTAGGCTTCGGGGCGAGTTCATCAGAGGAGCTCCGTTATATGCAAACGCTAAGCAGGACCATGGGCTGGGATGTTTACATGCTTTAGGCAAGCTAGTGTGGGGATTTGATTTCATGATAATGCCTCCATGAGAGGCGACATGGTTCAATCCGTGCTCTCTGCATGGTGCTGCACACACATTTATTTCCAGGCTGATTGTTTCACTGAGGAATTTCTGACTTCTTTCACAAGCTTCCTTTTCCTCCCTATCCAATTCACACCCACACTTCATTTCCCATATGTTTTCCACCTCTTCTGGCTCTCTGTCAGGTTCTTTTATTTTTTCATTTATGTTGTTTTCCCTCTTTATTCTTGACTACACTGTGGCTGTTTAATGGTTTTCACTATATCCTAAAACTATAATCAATAGTTTTATACAGCAGTACTAATCACAGAAGTTTGAAAAAATATAATTGCTTTTATTTAAAACAACACAAACAATTATTAATTGTTTTGCCAAAACAATATGACCTGTTATTGTAACTTGTTAAGGAAGTTAAGTTAAACACTATTGCTGCCTGTTATGGGTGGGCAATACAGAAAAAAATATTTACAACATTAAGTTGTAAAAGGTGATACTTAAAAATATTGTCACATTGTTTTAGTTTTGTTACCAATCCAATTAATTATCTTAAATAAAACTTGTTTGACAAGGTAAGTTTGTTTATATAGAGCATTTCAATAGCAAGACAATTCAAGTTTTCCCAAGTGGAAATAAGAATAAAATGTTCATAGCATTGGCAAAAGGATAATTAAACAATTGAAATTATTTATAATAAAAGTTGGACTAAATAGCAATTAGATAATTGCTAATAATTGATAAGTCAAAGGCCAACCTAGACAAAAAACATTTGAATCTCATTTTAAAGCAACTGAGGGTTGACAGTTTTCTGGGAGTTTGTTCCAGATTAGTTGAGCGTAAGAACTAAAACATTTGGTTCTGAATATGCAGACCTGTTGTGTTTCAGAAAACCTGCGAGGCCTGGCTGTTGATCCTCTGATAATTAGCCTGTAATGCGTTTCGAAGCTAAGCCATTCATTGATTTATAACATAAGTGTTTTAAAGTCTATTCTCTGAGATATGGGGAGCCAGTGGAAGGATTTTAGAACTAGGCTGATGTTCTCCACTTTCTTTGTGCTGGTGAGGACTCTGGCAGGAGCATTCTGGATCAGGTGCAGCCGTCTGATCCACTTCACAGACCCATGAAGGCGCCGCTGGAGCCATTACTTCTACTAAAGATCAACTCATGCATTTGTTTTTCAAAGTCCTGCTGAGACATTAGTGGTTTAATCCTGTAGATTTTCTTTAGACGATAGAAGTTCCTGTCTGATAGGAAGAGGGACAAGAGTCAGCACCCCCCCTCCTAGGACATTTTATGCAAAACATTACCTGTGGTCCCTCGTGCAATAATCTTCTCTCTTACTGTTTAAAAATGCATTCCAACTAATGTGCAGCCTGTGTAACTTTTTAAAAACTTATTAATAAGGTCATAACATCTCTCTAGTACAAGTGCAATAATACAGGCCAGCTACTGTGTAGTGTGTTTAATTTTCACTTATTTATACGGTCAGTACATTTATGCAGTGCAAGTGCAACAACCAAAGTCAACTACTGTGTAAACTTTCCTTAGCTTTCTATTGTGCAGCATTTTTAAGTCAAAAGTCAAAAAGCCTTTATTGTCATTATATTCTGCAACGGACACAATGAGATTTGGGACTTCCATATCAGCTACCGTAAAATAAATAAAAATGAAAATAAAAAAAAATATATAAATATAAAAAATATATATATATAAATAAAAAAAAAGATATCAATATATTAAAAGCATTTTAAATGTTTTTTTGGTACTATATAAACTCCTTTTATATTGTGTGTAATCTTTTTATCTTTAATGGCAACTTATTTTAACTCTTTGTGCTCTAAATAAGCTACTGGAACCAGAACTTCCCTGAAGGAGAAATCCAAAGGGATAAATTAAGTTGAGTCTAAGTCTTTTTGAGCCTTTTGAAAGTTCAGATCTGAGTCCACCAATACACCTAGAGTTAGGGCCTTAATTATATTTCCTAAATTATCTTATTTTGGTCCAAAAATTATTACCTCAGTTTGGTTTTTGATCAGGGGAAGAACATTTTGTCCCAGCAAACACTTGAATGGATTTTATGGTTACTTGGTGAAATGGTAATGTACAGCTGGGTGTCGTCTGCACAGTGATGGTAACTTAAGTATTTGTTTTTTTAGATCTTAATTTGTGGGGACATGTAGATATTGAATAAAGGTGGACCTAAGTTTGCCCCCTGGGGAACCCTGCATATGTTTTTAAAGTCTTTGACCTAAAACCTTGCCTGTCCTTCAGGTAGGATTTAAACCAGAAAGGCTGACCCATTTATCCAAGTGCTCTAATAAACTCTAGTGATTAACAGTGTAGAATGCTACACTGAAGTCCAATAATACCAGCACCTTGGTTCTTCAACAGTCTGCATTTATAGGGATGACAATAAACACCTTAATTATCCTATTGAATGGGTTAGTGCTGTATTCCGGTTCTATTAAGTAGCACCATTCTATGGCTAAATAACAAGTTTAAAAAAAACAACAACAACAACAAAAAAGCCAGACCTTGGTTAAAGATTTTCAGAATATGACAAACAAACAAGACATCGCTAAGAAGGCCTAGTTGTGTACTATGACTATCAAAAAAATAAATAAAAGTATGTATATTCCTCTTCAAATAAAACAACTTATTCCTAGCTTTCTTCCTAATAGTGTTTTCTTAGTCATCTCAAGTCTATAAAGTTTTGCACCAGGGGAGAGCTGCAGGCATAAACTGCTTCATGTGTTTGCAGTACTGCAGAACTCTAAATAAGCTCTGCGTAAAATATTGAGAATGTTTTTTATTTCAACACCACTTAAAGGTAAAGTGGAGGATGTTCTTTTTCTGGGTGGATCATCAAAATAAGTGGTCCTCCTAATTGTCAATGTGCTCATCCCCATTTCCACTTACCAGTGGACCAGCAGTGGTGAGTCTGACATAGTGGAAAATTGCAAATCTTCTTTTGGAAATCAGGCTTTTATGAGCGATGCAAACAGCAACTTTTAAACAGAGTGTGTTGGAGCAGAAATGGGGTCGTGCATGCTCTCAGACACATTTAATCGGCGTTCCCTCTCAATTCAATTCAGTTTATTTCTATAGCTCCAATTCACATCATGTCATCTCAGGTCACTTTCCAGTTCACCAGATCATCCAGTCAGATTGATTCAAAGTTTTCTATCTAAGGAAAACCAGCTGATTGCATCGACTCATTGACTCAAATACAATCCCTCACACTAAGCATGCTTGTAGCGACAGTGGAGAGGAAAAACTCCCTTTGAACAGGAAGGAACCTCCATCAGAACCAGGCTCAGTGTGAGCGGCCATCTGCTGAGGCCCACTGGGGTTCAAGGAGACAGAAGCAGAGATGAAAATGGAACTTCAAAAGGCGGTCCCCTCCCGTCATCCTCTCGGGAGCGGGTGCACAGATGTGCTTTCTTTTTTAAGTGGAGAGGGTCATCAAAATCCTCCACTCCACCCTTAAGTCAAGAGCCTAAGAATAACACTGGTATCTGGATCCATACTGAAACAGCATAACCTCAACCCTTCTACTCCCACTTCAGTGAAGTCCTACGCTCATATTTTATTCTGAGGTCTACTCATGTCCAAACCCTCTTGGACTGAGATCTTTTTTTTTTAAATCTTAGCCTTTTCCCTTCCCTACATTTTGCTCCTCCACTGGGTGTTGCTGACTTTCTCTGCTTCATTGCTTCTTTACTCATTGCACGCAAAGTCCTTGCTGCGGTCACAGGGCTTTAGTAAGTACATTTAAACAAAAGCATTTTGTTTGCTAACAAGTAGAGGACAAAAAAGTGTAACACAGAAATATAATGTAAAAAGCCAACAGGGGGCCATAATGTAATTGGAAAGCCTTAGTATGTAACCAGCAGCTACTATGCAGCTAATAATAAATAATCTGATATCAACTTTAATAATCCATCAGTATCAGAATGAAGTGAGGGAATGAAAGGGACGTTCTGCAGCACGAGCTGCTGAAGAGCTTCTAATGAGCCGACAGAAAAGAGAAAGTCCGTTTTTAAGCAGCTGAATGCACTCCATGAAGTCTGACAGTTTCTAGCCAATGATTGTTTGGGTGAATCTTTAGGCCGATGTTTCATTAATCGTCTGGTCTGGTTAATGGCTTTATGCAACCGACTGGATCAATGTTAATTTATTCAATTTAAATCACATTTAATTGTGTGGATCATTTTGTTGTCTACATGAGTCAAGTTTATGGTGGTAAAGGGCTTGTTTGTTATTAAGAAACCCGAAAAATGTAATAAAATATTTAATTCTGGAAATAATCGCATCTGTGCACAGGTGTAAATGATCGTGAACATAATGAAGTTAAAGCCTTAAAGCACAGCTGCAGGCTGCTATGGAGTAAATTTGGTTCCATTATTGTTGCTAACAAAGAACATGTTTGTAAAATGGAAATAAGAAAAAAACAGTTTTCCTGAAATTAGACTTTGAAATTTATTTAAATACAAAAAAGGGTTTTTGAGGTTTTCATTTATTTTCTCCCAATTTCTACAATTTGGTTATTAAAACTTAATCAAATGTAAAAAAAAAACAACAACTGACATTTAAAAAAATTTAATATAAGAAACCTGTAAAAAATTCTCAAAGTAAATATTTTGATATAAAATATAAAAAAATAAACAAAAAATAAGATGTAAGATAAATTGAGAAAAGATTTTTGAAAACAGCAACATTAATCACAAAACCTTTTTTCGATTAAAACCTTTATCAGTTTCATGCCTAGACTGCATTTTTTTTATTATTATTTCAAATTCCAAAATCTGTTATTTGATGGCAAAAACAAACAGAATTCACTTTATAGGCTGATGAGTCAAATCAAATTATGAAAAAAGGTCCTATTAATTGCACAGCCCTGTTTATTGATTCCAAAAATAAAAAAAAAGAATAAATTTTGATTTCCAGCTCAGTTTGATCCTTTTTGATCACTTAGTATTCATGTATTTTATGTCTTAGTTCATCACTAAAAGCACTTCAGTTTATTTGTTTGTCACACTGGAGGTGATTTCTTTAAACATCAATAAACTCAAAGCCATAAACATAAATGTTGGCAAAATAGCTTATAAGGACCAGCAACATGTCATCACTTTACAACAACTGGTGCTCAATCTGAACAAACAGCAACAGATGGGGGAGGGACAGTCATATCTTGCTATATTCTCTATGGTTTGGTTGTTTATGTGGAATTTTATGGAAAAAAGCAGAAGAAGCTCACCGTAGCAAAACCTGATCCGTTCCAGTTTTTGACACGCTCTGCTGCAGCTAACAGTTAACCTGCTGAGTTGCGCCGCACTTTGCTTTGTTGACTTGTTTGATGTTTCAGCTTCTTAGAATCTCATCACTCTAACGAATTTGCCTCCTAATTAGTCCGACCTTTAGCCTTTTAGACTCTGCTGGAGGCATAAACACACAGCGGTGTCACTTTGTCATGTTTATGTTTTCTTTTCTGCCGAGGCATCTTCACATCTTCCAGCTCTGCCTCTCTCGCTCCCCTCTTCCCTGCCTCCTGGTTTACTGCAAACAGTGAGAACTTCATTTCACGTTGAAATGAAGAGCTGCCTGCGCTGGGAGCAGAGGTTACCGTACAGGTAAGCTTCGGCTGTCCCATTTGAGGGCCTTCAGTGATAGCGGCTGGCTCGGCTCTATTTCATGCCTTTGTCTGCTTGCTGTGATTAACTGCCAGCTCTCGTGGCTCGCTGATATTCTGCTTTTTGTCTGGAGAGCTTGGCTGCAGACGGCATCATGGGAGGAGAGAGGGGTTGGTTGACTGGAGGGTCAGCTGATCGGCTCTGAGGTGTGGGAGATTTATGACCCCCCCAGAACAAAGCTGTGTCTGCAGAGAGAGCGTGAACCATAAATCAGGAAGAACTGGGTCAGGTTGGGTCAGTGCTCATCTGCTCAGTGCTGATCTCTTTTCCTAAAGGTTCGTGTATTTTTTATTTTTTTTTTACACCTGACACTTTAAGTGACTTTTTTCAGTCTGTCCTGCTGGAATTGCCAGTGTGATATCTCTGACACTCCATTCTTTGTTGCTTTTTAAGAACAGAAAATGGTCAATTTAACTATGCACTTTTCTTTTTTTTTGTTTATTATTTAATTCCTGCTACAAATTTAAATTAAGCCCTCTGGAATCAATACCATCTACAACCAACTGTTCTGCTCTTCCAGGAGCGGTTTTTTAGTCACCTTTCTTCTTAGAGATAGACTGATACATGTTTTTCTAAGGCCGATGAGGATTATTTTGATGTCAGTCTAACTGATATCCAATCCATATTTGAGATGAGTCTTGGACATAATGCTGCTTTTTCTTCACCATTTACATATAAGAATGACACAATGATTAGAAATTTTCCATTAGTCTGAGTTTAAAGAAAGAACCAGTTATTTTCACACAAAAATTTTGGCCAGCCAATCTATCAGTATCTCGCTACTTTCATATCTGTAAAAAAGCTCACAATCAGACTGGAACAAGCTTGTATGAATAGTACGTTTAGTCCTGCTACAGATGTGAATTAGAGTTGATTTGGTATTGGACAAATTCTCCTCCTGATCTGCCCTGATACAGTAGTAATAATTCAAAATTTCCCCACTTTCCATGATGGGTCCTTGGCAGGTCCCCAACTATTCCTTTTTAAACATCAATCTTTGTGATGTACTAAAACATTTGTACTAAAATATTCTTTCAGTCATGATTTGTGGACACTAAGATCTAAAGAGAAGCACCTTCTCCTGGTCAGACCCTGTAATTCAGTTAAAGGTGGATTCTGATTTTTTTTTTTATTGCACTCCCAGGAGAAGGAAGGGGTCACTCCAGTGGCTGGAATTTGGAGCGGATTTAGCTGGGAGTTGCAGGGAAGTGGGCTGCCATTTGGCTGGTGTTTGACTGGGAAGGGCCATTTTGAATGGCTGCTACTGTAGCTGAACTCAATCATTCACTTCATTCACCCGCCTAACTCTTGGTTCCTCATCTTATTCACTTGCATCTGTTGCATTTATTTAAACTCAGACTTCCCTCTGCCAGACACCTTCCGCAGGTCCAGTTGGGAATCCCCTATATGGTTTGTGGCAAACTATGCACATGACTTTTAAAGACTTTCAGTTTTATCTGATGAACTCAGTATCGGTCAATATTAGCTTTAAAACTATAACGTTAGCCATTCCACCATTATAACTATGTGATATACAAAGGTAATGTTTTGTGATAAAAGTGAGAGGACTGTCCCTTCACTGACAGCCGATCAGATGCACCCAACAGATGAATGATTTGGCCACAAGTGAGACTCAGGTAAAAACCACAGTGTAGTGTTTCAGAAACAGATCTGTTATTTGCAATGACTGTGAATTATTTGTAATGAACAAGAGGGAGAAAACTACATAACCTCTTTTAGGAGGTCTAGGAAAAAATTTGGTAACGGTTAACAGCCAGGTGAGTTAATAATATATCCACATATCAGACAAAATTCTAATACCTACCTTGACAAAATATTCTTCCATCTGAGCTGCTCCAACTGGTGGATCATTAAGTTTAGATGGAAGGCAATGTGTTGGTAGAATGAAAATCAGACAATTTTGTCGGGTACTGTAAAAACTAGACATTATACAGGATTTAGATGCTTCATTTAACCAGGTAAAAGGCAGATTAAAACCTCTTTCCAAGGGTAACCTGACCAAGAGGGCAGCTCAAATAGAGGGTTACAGGAAGTAAAAAAATAAAAATACAAACATTTAAACACATAGCAGTCAGCAGTCACAACAACCAATCATGCTTTTCACTCTTCTTTATAAAAGATTTTAATTCCCCTCAGAGATCAAAGAGTTCTCAATTTTAATTCCTTTTGAGCGTCATTCAGGTCGATGGGGCGGACAAAAAGCATTTTTAGCCAGTTCTGTTTTGACTCTGAACAGGATGATGTCCTGAGAACGCAGACTGTATCGGTTAATGTTTATACACATATAGAGTCATAAATATGAAGGTAGAAAACCAAATATAGATTTGTAGATAAAAGTCAGCCAGTGGGAGAACTTACGATCAGACAGGGATGGATAATATACAATTGCATATAAGGAACAGTGATGTGCACTGTAGCTGCAACCAGTGACAAAAAGCAATGCACAGCGATAATCTGACTTAGAGTATGCATAGAAAGCAGATCTCCATAGCCCAACAAAGATAAAGAAAAAGTAGAGGGGATCAATGTCTTCTAGAAAAACAGGACTTATTTCAAAAAAAGAAATAAAGAAATGAAAAATAAAAAGGAAATAACTATTTCAGTTTAAACTTAAATAGGTCTTTGACTGTGGAACTTAAAAGAAAGATCCTCATTAGTTAAAATATCAAGATATTTATGTGCACAGTTGACAACGTGCAAAACTGAAAGGGAAGCTGTTTACTATAAGGAAAAAAAGCAGAAAGCAAATTACACAGCATTAGATACATTTCACAAAGATACTATAATAGTAGCCCTGGTATGGATCCGTGAGGCACACCCTTAAAAGTAGAGAGGAAGAAAGAATATGACCCAGCTCCTTGGACGCACTGTATTCTGTCTGATAGTTAGAGAATCAGTTTGGTTACATAGACCCTCTATGTGAAGCTATCTGGCAGATGGTACGGTCGACTGTCTGTAAAAAGGGCTGGACAGTATTTACGTCCATGCAATGCCCCTATGATGTCATGAACCACTTTAACAGCAGTGCTTATGTATTGTTCTGTTTACAAAACTAGGAATTTGCTTCGGTGAAAAGGCAAAAAACAACAAAGGCACTAAAAGTCTGTAAGTGAAAGAAGATAATTTATTTAAGTAGACTATTAACATAGATCTGTACATAGGAGGAGTTGGACAGACAGATCAGAGGACGGACTGCGAAATCCTGGATTGTAATCTTTTGCCAGGAGGGAATGGACTGAATGGGTCTGTGTCCAGGATGGGTGGGGTCAGCTGCAACCCTGGCTGCAGGTCTCTGGAGGAGATGGACAGTTAGTTAGCCCTTTATAGGGCACTCATTGAATATTTGGAAATTAAAAATGTCAGCGTTAATGGAGGAAAAAATAAGACCTTATTACTTTTGTAACATTTTAAAAATATATATTTTCAGGGCAACAATTCAAGATCAGCGTAATTAACAAAAACAATGACTTATCAGTTATATTATATAGTAAAAAAAATCCTAACTGCTTCTATAAAAACTTGTGAAAAATACTTACAGGAAGAAAGAAAAAGCCAAATATTTTTTTTGTTTTGTTACAACATAATCCCCAGGAAATTAATACTGATATGGGAACTTAAATATGTCACTTTTTAACTATTATTATTATAACAATTTCTGTAACTGATTTTTTATTTCTGTATTTAATTAGAGTTTTAAAAATTTTGTATTCTCTTGTATTGCATTGTATTCTCTTCAAATTACATTTGAGAGATTCTCTTCACTTCTACTGGTCTGTATGGATGTTACCAAAATCATTTTGTTGGTCAATGTGAGCGTCTAGATTAAGTGTTTGTATTGGGTTGGAAGTGAAGAGAATGTTATCCGTGAAACACAATTTCTGATAAACCAATTGGAGTAAGAAAATATAACATCTTTAAAAATAAAAAATCTGTAAATGATTATTATAAATCTGTTAACGTTTTTGAAAAATATAATTACAAAGAATTAAGTGTGAAATAAAATTTAAGAAAGCAGCAAAGTTACACTTAAAATCTCTTTTTATATTCAGATGCTTTTTACATTTTCATATCTGGATTCCATTTATTTGAAATTTCCATTTACAAAATGTGTTCTTTGCTTGCATCAATAATGAAACAAAATTTACTCCATACAACTGGCAATTTTTTTTAATTAGAAGACTTAAGCAGCTCCTTAATTGCACCAGATTGCCAGTTAACCTATCAGATAAAAAGGGGCTAAGTACAGAATGTACGCCACACTTCCGATAGGCAAAAATGGCGCCTTTTCTTTTTTACAGCAGAGTTTAGAACAGCTCAGTATCAATCAGCAAATCAAACCCCAGTAAAACACACATCTTTGTGGTTATTATGCAATGAATTAAATTTAAAAGAGGTCAGGGGTTATTCATTATTTTTCTAGTCTCTATAAATTTTAGATTTTCTACCGTCAATCACATCAGCTAGTGAATTAATGTTTTGTATTTAAAAAGCCCCATTAGCTGCTCCAAGTGAGTCACCAGTAATCCCTCCATTATCTCCAGCTATGTTCACACTGTTGGCCTTTAGTCTCTGCTCGTCTTAATCACCCTAATTATATCATATTTGTCTTTTCGAGAAGCTGATGAAAACGAAACGGCATGTTCCCCATTCTGGCAGCGACTTGTAACTGATTATACACAACGCATTACGCTCTCTGATTCCAGTCTTTTTGATTCCGGTCGCTGGTTTGACTAGTTGTGTGATTAGTCTTCCTAAGGGCAGCTCTAGCCAAAGTGAAAAATTGATTTTTCAGCTGAAGGATTAGCATTGGAGTTATGGCTATGGGCATGCATTACATTACTGTGATTCACACGGCATCTATGCATCAAAAACGGGCTGAGGAAATTCTTTAGCAGATGCAGACTGCTGATATTACGGGAAAAAAACATTCACAAAGTTTACTGTAGTCTTTAGTGTCAAAGCAGCGGGCATCGAATATGGAAATAGCGCTGAATAACTTGACGCTGCCTTGTCAAAGTTCAGACATCCTGAGTAAAGACATACATAAACTTTCCCAGGAAAGGATGGATCTTAATTTATTTGTCTGTATTGTTGCGCAAAGCGCCAATGCAGGCTGTGGCTGGTAATCAAACACATGCAAATACAGGTTGTGGAATGGAAATGACTGTGAAACATCACAAAGCTCTCTGTGCGGCTGCCAAAGCAGCAGGGGAGTTGTTCCTGTGTTTACGACAACACTGATCGCATTTTCTCCCATTTCCCTTTAAGCAGGTGTGTGATGCACTCGCCGTTACTGTCTACCACCTTCATTGTGCCAAAAACTTGAAAGCTTTTACAGTGCGTGTGCACGGCAGAAATCAAACGTTTCACTGAGCTCTAAACAGCATCTCTGCTCTTAACTCCAAAGTGCTAAACTGCCAGAAAAAGGCAGCGGTGACCTTTACGTGCTAAATGTGTCATTTACATACTTTGTGAGAATGCTTTGGACGGCAGCTGACTGGACTCTCAAGTGTTTTGGTCCACTATTTGTGGCTCTTATGCACATGAGTCATTATTGCCAAAGTTTTGGAGTTATGATAGCTTTTTTACTGTCAGGGTTGCTTTAATGAGTAACATAAATGGCAGAAGGAGATCCCAAGGGGCAGCTATTAGCATGCGACTGGTTTATTACTGCAGTCCAGTTTTACTATTGACATTAGTTTGGTTTCAGGACTTAACTGCAAACTGTGATGATGCACATTAAAATGCCTCCCACAGCACTTTAGTAGCATTGTAATTATATGGTACAGTGCAGTGCTGCAGTTTTTATGTTCATTTTATCCATAAAGGAGGAATAATTAAAATGAGACTAAAGCACAACATAGAAAACACTTGGAAATGTCTTAATTGTCTGTTCTTTTGAAAGGGTAACGCTGTGTGGCACCTGCTGAATACTTTTCCTCTAATTTGAAGCTTTTGTTTTAGAGTTGCAGTTTAAAGAATTCCGGTCATATTCAGAATTCAAACTTCTGAAAATACTTTAAATATGAAATTACTCCTTCAATTCCAGACAGTTAAAATTGATTGACTTTGGACTCCTGCAGGCCAGGAGATTAATATCTCTATACTGGAAAAAAATGGATGTACCATCAAATCACATGTGGGTGAAGGAGATGTCATCCTGTATGGCTCTGGAGCAACTCACTTATATTGTCAGAGGAAAAGGAGCAAAATTTGAAAAGACATGGTCACAGATGACCGAGTTTCTGAAACGTTACAAAGGACATTAGGAGAACTGTGCTGAGATGGCTGGGTTTAGTTTTTCTTTCTCTCATTGTTAATTATTGTTTATTTGTGTTTGTTTGTTTTGGGGACCAAGTTATTTAATGACAATCTGTGTTAAGTGTATCACTGTCACTTGCTCTTTCTGTTATGTTATAAAATTCAATAAAAAATATTTCTTAAAAAAAAAATAAGAAATTACTACATACTTTTTTATAAATGCTAAGTGTTTTTACTTAAGACTCATTTTCATTTGAATTGTCTTTACCGGAGGCATCCATGTTTGTCAAAGAACACTACTGCCACCTACTGGTTAGTGACGTCACAGTGCGGTATCGGCTGTTGATCAAGTCCCAGTGCTGTATCTGGTGTTTGTCACAACGCGCTATTATCCAAGTCATCTTGAAAACATTCTTCTTCCAA
>NW_015151097.1:352274-352789 GCF_000732505.1 Cyprinodon variegatus
TGTGTCTAGTAGTTCCCATTGATTTAGCTTGGAAAGCGGGGAGAATGGCGCTAGGCTTACCGCACCGTGACGTCACTGCCGGAGGATGTCAGGATGTTACGACAAAAATTATTGTTTTAATTTATTACTGATTAATGCCAAATTCATTAAATCATTGCAAACGTATTAGTTTTAGGTATAAATAATGATCCATTGATCATTCATTGCTGAGCAGACCTTTCCTTTAATTAAACTAATGT
Source organism: Cyprinodon variegatus (assembly GCF_000732505.1). NCBI lineage: Eukaryota > Metazoa > Chordata > Actinopteri > Cyprinodontiformes > Cyprinodontidae > Cyprinodon > Cyprinodon variegatus. The sequence continues at coordinate 352,514 of NW_015151097.1, forward strand.
TCTTTTTCCGAGTGGATCGTCAAAATAATTGGTCCTGCTAATAGTCAATGTGATCATCCCCAGATAGCTATCTAACTGATGTGGAGTCTGACATAGTGGAAAAATTGCACATTTTCTTTTGGAAACTAAGCTTTTATGAGCGATGCAAACAGCAGCTTTTAAACAGAGCGTGCACGAGGAGAAACAGCCTCGTGCACACTCTTCCATGCATTTAATAGGCGTTCCCTTTCGGGAGCTGTTACAGGGTGGTTCATGTGCATTTATTAAGTGAAGAGG
>NW_015151097.1:357007-359327 GCF_000732505.1 Cyprinodon variegatus
TTAAAGGTACATCGTCCTGTCAACCTCAACCACATTGAGCTGTTGGTTCATTGCAAGGCATTGAAAGATGGTTGGGCTCTATTTACTATTTGGCATCTGGCTTTATGACAGTTATGTAGCACTGCCTACTTTTATTTATTGGCACATAATGTGACTATGGACCTTTAAGCTCATTACACTTGGCCTTCACCAATAAAAATGTTGCTGCTAACATCAACACAGACCACTCCAGAACCCACTCCTAAAGCTGAAAGCTGTAAAAGGTGTAAATAGTTCTGTAAAAAGATCTTTAATAGATAAAAAATGAAAGTATAAAATATCTAAAAAGAAGGCAAATTTAAATAGGATTTTTTTTTACAATAATTAATAAACATTTTGTTTCAGAAAAGTTCAGTTTAATTTCTGCATTACATGTTTTATAAATTTCCATTTACAAGACGTCTTTGTTTTCAGCAATAATGGAACAAATCGACTCCATATATGACTGATAAGTTTACATTATGAGGCTGGAAAATGTTAATTCCTTTTAGAGTAAAACTGACAGACAGATTAAGCTGCTTCCATCTGAAGATTTCACCATCATCTGTCATCGTCATGAGGACAGCTTGAGAAATATTCACAGAAAATCCCTGTTTAATTGTGTATCATTTTCTTCTGATACCGGAAACTCCCTGAACTCGACTCTGTACTATTAGCAGTTTTTCTCTGTAGAGCCTGCTATGCTTTAGAGAGAGAAGTTTCATTGCGCTTTGAATTCCACATCCGTCGTACATCTGCTCTGTGGGTTTAATTCACAGACACCATCAGGCATTATAATATCTCCCCAGACAGCCTTGAGTGAGCAGTAATGTCGTGTGCTGTGAATTCATCCCCTTGTGTCGGTTGGGGAGATAAATCAAGTTGCCATAAAGAGGAGGATTTTAACAGTGTGGCGTTAGACAGAAGTGACAAAACTTTTCTGTTTTAATGGACTGTGGGCACTTTTTGGCTGAACACAGTGAGGGACTGGAGTTACTTTAATCACAATTTATCCTTAGCTCAAGGTGGCACATCAGAAAGCTGAAAATTACGCACTGCGCTGAGCGCTAACAACTCATTTAGGATCAAGAATAAAAGAAAAATGCCCATTAAATCCTCATTTCAGAGGACCATTGAACAATCATGCCTATCAGACATTATTATCTCTGACTTTCACTGATAAAGTGAGAACGAGGAAAGATGCTGGATCATAATACATCACTCCGATCACACTGAGATGGTAAACAGCCGGCAGACATTAACCACATCATTATAATGAAGTCACACAAATGGAATTAAAAAAATACAGTCGATGCAAAGCAGAGACTATTTTCAGCAAAAAAAAAAAAGTCATTTAGGAAGTTCAGTGGTTCATCTTTGGTTTTTGGTCACAACTGTCTTTGATTTCATCTGCTCTAACTTTTATGATACTGTGATATGCGACAAAAAAATTCAAAAAATTTGTAAATGTTAGTTAATAAATATGAAGATATTTAATATTTGCATTTTTTCCCTGTTATCAATTCACATATTAATGTAATATCAGAGTGACAGCTTTTAACAGATAGAAGAACAATTCACAAATTTACAAATGTGAATTACAAATTTACACTTATGAAGCAAAACTGTATCAGTATGAATCACAAATGTAAGATTATATATCATAAATTTACCAGTGCAAAACACAAATTACTATTATTAATCACAAATTTATCAAGTATGAGTCACAGATTTAAGACTACAATTGATAAATTTACAAGTACGAATCACAGATTTAAGATTAAAAATCACAAATGTATGAGTACTTATCACAAAGTGCAAAGAACACATTTACAAGTTTGAATCACAAATTTACAAGTATGATTTAAAAATTTAAGATTACAATTTACAAATTTATGATGAAGAATCACAAATTTAGGAGAGTGAATCTAATATTAAGAATAAAAATCACAGATTTACAGGTGCCTATTAAAAGTTTACAAATATGAATCTGAAATGTACAAGTTAAAATCTTCAACCCATAATTTGTAATTCAACGTGGAGAGACTTACACAGAGGAAAGTTGCAATACAAGCTATTACAGTTATTTATACGGGTAACAGACTTATTCTCTTCAAAATCGTTCTATCTAAGGAAAACCAACTGATTGCAACAACTCGTTGACTCTCTGGAATCCCTTGCACTGAGCATGCATGTAGTGACAGTGGAGAAGAAAACTCCTTTTTAACAGGAAGAAACCTCCAGCAGAACCAGGCTCAGTGTGAGCGGCCATCTGCTGAGGCCCACTGGGGTTCAAGGAGAC
>NW_015151097.1:359337-382390 GCF_000732505.1 Cyprinodon variegatus
GGGTTCAAGGTGACAGAGGTAGATAAAGACATGAACAATATAAGTTCTTTGGCACTTGGTCCCCGGAAGAAGACTGTGATGCTGTGTTTTAAGATACACTTGGATGAATAACCTAGAAAAGAATTAGAGTAGTGTTCCCCCAGGGCCCGGACACTGGTGGTGGAATTAGCCAGAGGAGCAGTGAGACTGGAAATGAGGGAGGGGATGGGGTCTAGATGGTCGAAAATTCGCTTGTGTTCAGGATGGAGAAGCTATGCCAGGAGTTAAATAAAGCGGATATTGCAAGATGATTGGCCTCAGAGAAAGTTTGGTTCCTGAGTTGATTGGCTGGAGCTGAATGAAGGACATTGAAGGTGGTTCAAGTGAAGCTGATAAGGGTCTCTGATTGAATTTATGCTTAAGCTTAATTTCCTACTTAGATTTTTTTCAAAGGTTTTACTTTTTTTTTGCTATTCAGAACTTGTATTCTAACAGATGAACATCGGATTCTACATGTCTATACGAGTTGACAGGAAGAAAGTAATACAAATCTTACATTTCCTAATTTTTAATGCTCTAATTTAAATATTCAGAGACCAAGGCACAAAGGTTTTAACTGCTATCTTTCCACATATTCTGATTTAGTAGAATACTGGTGAACGGCGGGTAAAGTATAACAGAGACGACAAATGTCTGTCTTAACAATGTGTCATCTCCAATTGACTCAGACTCCTCTCCTTGAGCTGAGGAAGGCTCCACACCCTGGGCTCAACTTCCTGCAGAGGTTAATGGAACACATCCTGATAAATTAGCAAAGTGCGACTGTTAGATCAGTCATCTAAATACCATCGTTCTCTCCCAGCGCCAGCCTGGCGTCATTCCAAGCACACAAATGCGCTTTATTCTTTCGGGTTGCCAAATTGGATTTACTCCATTGCACTGCAAACTCTTCCTGCTTAATCACTGCGGGGAAATAATCAGTGGCCAAAAAAAAGATGAACGCTGTGAAAACTTGTGGTAACAAACGAAAAGAGACAAAAGCCACACAAATAATGAGAACGTCCTCCTCTTTATGGCTGTTGTAATCTCGTTTTAGTTCTGTTTTCATTTAAAGGTGGGTATGGGGGGGGGGGTGCTTCTGAAACAGTGTTGGTTTTGTGTGAAAAAAAAATCTGTTGTTATTGTTAAATCAAAGTTCAAAAGTTTGGATTTAGAGCATCGTATTGTTATTTTCTAAAAAGACCTTGCATAAAATGCAGTAAAATGAGGATATCTCTTTATAAAAAAGAAAAAAAAAAGATTTTAGCAGCACATGATTTTGGTGAAGGATTTAAAAAATAAAATCAAAAAAGAAAATGAAGTCAGCTGCTCCATTTTATAGACTCTGTCGTTTTTAGTTCCTCCAAGGCTGTAAACTCCTCCTCAAGCATTTCATGGTTGAATTGAAGGGAAACTGTCCTAAAATCAGCGTGAGTTTCTGGTAGATTGCTGCAGGAGTATAATACATCTGAAGAAGATAGCCATTAACTTGGACTAACTACCCTCACTTTTCAAAATGCATGTTTGCTTTTTGGTTTCCAAGTTTCTTTCAGATATAGGATGTATTTATACATCAAAACCGGAAAATTTGTTTATAAAGAATTCCATTGGGTTTTAGAAAAATGTTAGCTTACTCAGCTGTCTTCCTTTTTATTTGTGGACATCATGTCAAATGAATGAGGAAGTTTAAAACCAAGGGATAATTATTTATGTGTTTGAGTGTCCGTCAGATGAAACAACTGTGCTTTGTGGACCAATAAAGACATGTTATTGGTTTTTACTTTTCATCGTTAGTGGGGAAATTCCTTTTTGCTTACCCAGAAATATGTCTGGATATTTTTATAGCATAATTATAAACAAACCAATTGATAATCAGACTTTTTTCTTTGTCTGAATCTGAGCACTAATTGTTGCCTTCCTGCCAACATTACCTCATTCAGTGATGATTCTTTAAAAATGCTAGGAAGGGTTTATGGCTCAAAGTGGTTTGCCGAACAGTTTTCATTTAGCCCCAGTGAAAGACCTTTTCTGTCGTCTTTAGAGTTTTTTTCATTAACTGGAAATTGTAACTTTGACCAGTAAAAGAACAGGACAGTTGAAGTTGTAGATCCACGTCATCCAGATCTTGGACAACCAAAGCAACCCTAAAAGAACACGTTTGGTTTTACATCTAATAGTTTTGGATTTTTTTATATGCTGTTTTAGTTTTATGCCAGATTATCTGGATGTGTACTCTCTAAAATGTTTCTTTTTTTGTTCCATGAGTCCGAAGAATTATGTTATCATGAGTCTTGATGACAGATGGACCTTTTTGTTTATCTGTTGTTTTTTTAATCGGTTAACTGCAGTTTTTTGTCCAAATCCCTCCCATGGATGCCATTTTTGCCCTTTTTTTAAATATAAGGTTGAATAATGCGCCGTTTAACTGAGGCATGCAAAGCTTGAGATCTCCCCATTTCTAGATAGTACCCAATAATGGGCAGTGCTACAGTTACTCCATTATACTATTTTAAGGGCAACATATCTAATAATCTTATTATAAGGGATAAAGGGTAGTTTACTTTGCAGATAATCTTATTTACCTCGTCGAATTAAAGGCAAATACAAAGATTTTAAGAAATTGATACCTATTTAGATCAGTTTTTGCAGTGTAACACTAAATCAATTTCTTATGGTGATGTTTGCTCCTATGGAACCGTTTCTGTGGATCGTTTCAAGCTTTGTCACTTTGAGGGTGGAACCAACCTTAGACAGTAAACTGCCTGTGATTAGATATTTTTCAGGAAATCCTGCCTCTTGAGAATACTTTTTTTTTTCCCAGTAGTAGACTTTTGACGTGATATAAGTTAGATTAAAAAGCCTGAAGTAGCATGTAGTGAATGTGGAACGCTTTGGGAGATATTGTAATATAACACGTCTCTGAAATGTATTCAGGCTCAGAGCCGAACAATCTGCCACATCCGACGTTTAGAAATCTGGTGCCCTCGGTGCCTTTGACAAAGTCAAAGCTTGGAACAGTTTTGTTTTCCATATTTTGCAGCAGGGGTTCATTAAAACCATCTGGCTAACTAACAGGTGTTTCAATATTTCCTTATAATTAATGAAAAAATGGTTAAAAGAAGAATTAAAATTTTTTGTTTTTAACAGAATTAATATTTAGAATTGGGAAAATAAGATTTATTCTGGGTTTTTACTGCATCATCCTAATTAATCATATCATGTTTTTGCTCAGGATGCTTTTAGTGTTCATTAATTGGGAGCTAAAAACAGGCAACATTTTGTTCACTGCAAAAAAGCAAATGACTCTGGACCTGCCAGATTCACATCTGGTGGCAGAAATATATACTTTGTTTTTCCTTCCTGTGTGATCCTGGCTTTTCTCACCTTTAAGAGAACATCATGGTTATTAAAAGGCATGAATAAATGCATCTTCCTAGCACGGCTGTTGTCTGTGTGTGAATCAGGTTATATCTCCTTTGAGTTTGAGATATAGAGAACAGTGTATTTGCTCTGATCTCACACCACATGAAAAGACACAATCTGTTTCCCCTAATGCCTGACATCATATTCCGATTAAACCTTTCCTACGTGACTTCTGGTAGCTTTCAGAACCAATATGTTCCCCCTTTTCGAAGGAAAAAAAAACTTTTGCGACAATGAAAAATTTTAGTTTGATTTATTAGGAGTGTACTAATAATGAAGAACCTGTTGTTTTTACTGCATATGGTTCTGATTTCTAAAACTGCAATTAGAACTTAAACAATAAAGAATTAAATAATCATAATAAAATCTAAATAGTTGTGTTCATATTGTCATTGATTATCTCAAGGAAAGAGACAATAATGGTTGCAGCTATCTCTCAAATTAAGTGCTTGTGACCCAATCTAAATCTCCCAATTTGATTTCTTCAAACTAATTGGCTCTACTTAATTTTTGTTTATGACCTTGTTCCTACATATGTAATAATAAATTTCTAAAATATCTCAGAGTATAATCTGGTGAAGATTCTCAGTCATCCATGTCATAGTCATTCCAAAGTTGCCCCTAACCACTACCCTCTTTCAGAGGCATAGACCAGTATGGGGTATTCCAGGCTAACAAAGACCTCAATGACTCCCCATTCCTAATGGGCGGACTTGTTCTTTTGGTTTTAATTTGCATGTTTTTTAATCCAAAACAAGGCTTTGCTGGGCCACTCTATATAAGCTTGGAATTTAATGCTAATTCAGACATTTTGAGTTGGAAAAGCTTCCTTAATGTGAAGCAAAAGTCCAGTGGATTGTTTTTTTTACTTTTTCGGAAATCTTAGTGTATAGTTTCAGGTTGCAGCATGACAAAACAGAAGCAGAATTACTTCTATTTATTTATTGTAAACAGATCACAAAAAGGACTCTGCTGTGTTCTCAGATTAAATGTTTTCAAAATATATATATTTTTTCATATTATCTCTGTTCTGTATTCCTTCGTACTTTATCTTTACATCATTTCAACATATTCTCATTATCAGTTCGTATGAAATCGTACGAAAAGTTATACACAGTATTTCGTGGGTTTTTGACATTTTTCCTCGAAAAACCATATCAGTGCGCATGCGTAGCCAGCCAGACGAAAAAAGCAGATCAGCGGACGGACGTAAAACTGGGATGGACGAGCTTTCGACAGTGCAAAAATTACTTCATGATGTCTCTCACTAGGTTGCTTGCTGTTTTGGATGTTAGGGTTAATTGTATGTTAAATTGTATGTTATTGAATGGTGCATAAGATGCGCATGCGCACTGATATCTTGTCTCCAGGCAAGACGTAAAAATACGACGAAATACGGCGAAAAAAACGTCAAAAACCTACGAAATACTGTGCATAACTTTTCGTACGATTTCTATTTTCAAATGTAATCAAATTAAATTTCTTTCAAATGTCACTTTTTCAGATTGAGTTTTAAAACTTGCATTATTTTCAAATTGTCTCTTCGAGTCTAATACAAATGTTCGCTTTCGACGTATAAAAATATTGTTGCTAAACTTCATGCAGACCCAAAGAAATGCAGCTTTGATCTGTACTCCAGAGGAAAGTTCATCCCCAGAAGTTTAGAGAATGTGATCACCTGTACGCAATTTGAAAATATCTCTCAATCTGAAAAGAGAAATGTAATAAAAAAAACTTCTGAAAAGATTATCCAAAATATATACATTTGTTTGCAACTGCATTCAAAGAAAGTTCATTTTATACATTTCAGCCTGTGATTCCTGAAAATACACAGTTACTTTACATAACATTAATAATACGTATAAATATTTATCAAAATTAAGTAAAATGATTCGATACATTTTTCTATAAATGTATTAGTATGATATACAATTTTTATATATTTTAAATTGTATTAATAGTATTTTATGATACATTTAAATATTTCCTTGTACATTTTATAATTTAGTTGTATATTTCATATAATACATAATTAATGAATGTTACTTCTACTTATTAAATGGTAAATTAATTTATTTCGTCATGTATTTCGGCCCTCCATACCTCAGAGGTCACATCATAATGATTGTGAGAACCATCTTGTGTCTCAAGACCCCTACATTGGGAACCCCTGCCTCAGAGCAAGGGGACTTTATTCAGTGTAGAAAGCAAAGTTTGAGCTCTAAATTAAAAGACAAATGATCAAGTTTTAGTTGTATTGATAGTTTTGCAAGGAGCTTCGTATAACTATACTTCTTTTTAACCTCTGTTTTGATATTGAAAATAACATTTCAGCGTGAATGAAGTGGTAGGAACAGGAAAGTCTCTAAGTTAACAAGACCGATGTTTTTCCTAAATACTACAGAACAGAGGCCATCACACTTTCTGGTCTAATACTGACTTGTTTTCAGATTTTTATTTCTGTGAATGAAAGCTCAAACTGTGCCGCAGGATTCCGATTGTGTGCCAGCAGTTTTCCCTGGAACCGTATCAAGTCGGCTGGTTAGCCAGGCAGTGAGACTCGGTCGGCTATAGAATGGATGCATTTCCTACTCCTGGGCGTCCAGTCGCCTTTGTATCCCCGCACTGCACAGCGTGAGCAGGAAGATCAGCAGCAGAATGAATGGGCGGCAGAGGCAGCGGCGGCGAGGTGAACCAGAGAGATTAACTGGGAAATTGACACTGACAAATCTCATACATTAAGGCTTCCTGGGAGGCAGCTATCGGTGGAATAGGCAGCAGGTACCATATCCCATAAATGAGGCCGGGCTTCTGTAATAGTCTGCATGCTGGAGAGCCAAACCTTCCTGTGGAGGAAACCACAAATGATAAGGAAGCCAGGTGTGCCCGGAGACTTTTCATTTGACTAATGTGTTTTCAGCCAAAATAATGAATAGAGTGAAGGAGATGAGAGTAATTAATTTGAGCTTTACCAGCTAAATAACAAAGCAAATACGGGCAAAACTGTTTCATTTCCCTTCGGACTTGACGCCTTTTTCCTCCTCTCTTGCCTGCTTTAATGAGATAAAGCCAGCCTCCTTTGAAAAGGAGACCTAGATACTGTTGTTAGTAGCCCTTTGATCTGTTCTCAGGGTGTTTGCTTATATTTCTCAGGGTAATGAAGGACACAAACACCATTTACATACATCTTCTCAGTGTCCACAGATATTAATAATACATCTTTTTTCTTGCAACACATTAAAACTAGCACACAAACTCAGACTTTTTGTCTTCTTCTTAACTTGGAGCTATTTTGGCTTTAATTATCTCCTTCCCACCCCATTCTGCATGTTTCCTTCAGTGCTGCGAGCGGGGAACCTAATTACCAAACACAAACACCTCTTTGGCCCCGGCAGCCTCACCACTTCTTGTTGACTCTGTCTTATTCTCAGTGACTTAACCCTGCTCAAGAGGTTCATGGTGTGTTCTCTCTATCTTTATTTATTTCAGACGGTGAAGTTGTTTTCCTGGAAAGGTACTACTGCCCTTGCCGTTGCCTAGCAACAAAGTAGGTCCATGGGACTTCACATCTTGGAGATTCTCCACACCTACTGAGACGCAGTCCTCCTCAGACATTTGGGGAAAGTTTGAGCTTACGTCGCATTTAATGAAAGTAAGCAGCTTTCATGAACACTTTTTCATGTAATTATACTCCTTTGTCAAGTTTGTCAAATCATCAAATCAAAGTTTATTTATATGGCGCTTAACAAAAACACCAGGAAGACCAAAGTGCTTCACAGAAAGATAAAAACATTGCAAAAAAAAATAAAAAATGTGCAAAATGTGGAGCTAAAATCATAAGCATAAAACAATGTGTCTTAAGTATTAAAAGCCAGGTTGAAAAATGAGCCTTTGAAGAATCAGTCAATTTAAGAAAGTGAAAAATACAATTATTTTCAACTTAAACTATTCAGTCATCTACGTTTAGACACTGCCTCATTTGTTAAAACATTAATTTAATCTCAATACATATATAGCTGATTTGTAAAGGCCCCAGAACAACCAGCATCATGACCCCCAAAGAACACCAAGGAAAAAATGTTGGGATGTTGTGAAAGTCTTTAAGATTTCTGTTTAATTCTTTATCTATGCGGAACAAAGAGAAATCGACCCAGACCCGTGTGTCCAACTGAACTGACCCACAAAGCAAAGAAATCATTCATCAAAGAAGCAGCCAAAACTCCCACAGTACCTCTGGAGGAGCTGCAATCGAAGCATCCTTAGTTCTGACTCACATAAAAAACCCTGCCGTGAAAAAAAGCACTTCATGTCACTTTGAACCCACCAATGCCTGCAGAGACACACGTGAAGTCAGGATACTGCCAAAAGTTCACATACATAATAAATGCTTTTCTCCACGTACAGCCATCCGTTCATGATTTCTCTGTGCTCGTGGCTTTTTATGCTCCTCCAGATTCCTTCCTCCAACTTTTTTCACTTTGATAGAAGAATCAACCTGAGAAATTAAACTGCTTGATGTTGGCTACTCCTCTTCAGACATCTTAATGCTAATGGCTGTTCTCTCCTACAGATAAATTCTGACTTCATATAAAACAGCATCTCTGTTTTCAACTGACAATTTCATAAACACATTGCTGGACATAGCAGAAAAAAAACTTTACAGTTGCTGCAAACTAAATGTTAATTTTAATGTGTGTGATCAAGTATAAAACAATTCATTCAAACTTCACTTTCCTGAATAAAAAGTAAAGCTAATGTTATTTTAGCTCCTACAAAATTCCAAATTTAACATTAATTTCCAACATAGTGCTGCTGTTGTCAGAATTCATTCTTTACTGTGTTAACTTATTTAATAATAAATTAATTTAACAGATTTTTTTTTTTTACAATTTAAGAGAACTAAAACTAGGAAGAAAACAGTATTATCTCAAGAGGTGGAACTTCCTGAAGGAGAGGCTAAGGACAGGTTAAACCCCACTTTTAAACTCTTAATGTTATGATGTGCGTTTATTGGCATTTTGGTTTTGTTTAGTTTTCACTTTGGGTTTTCAGTTAGGCTTGGATACATGTTATTCTGTTTTTACTGTTATGAGTTATGTCTTTTTTGAATTCCTTTTTAGTCTTACTGTTTGGTTGGGGTTTTAGTTATGTCCTGTTAAACATTCTTTTTTCCCTAGTTTTATTTTGTCATTCATTGTTTGCAGTTATCTATAGGTTATATTTCCTAGTCACTCTCCAATGCCCCCTATATACACCTTCCTTCCCATTAGTTTTCATCACCTTTCAATCTGAGAAAGGAAATGCCAAAAGGAAGCCATTTCTCAGCTGCATCACAGAGCTACCCATGACCTTCGTCTCACATAACTTCAACCTATTATTCCCATTGGTGCAGTTTCCTTTTGTGTCAATGTTGTCGCCATAACTAGAGGTTACTATTTATATATATTTGCACCTCTCAAAATGTATGGTATAATTATTTATACACCATATAATATTTTCATCTCAGTAAAAGTATTACTTTACTTCTGCACCATACTAGACATTCTGTAGATCATTTTTTTAATGAAAAAATTGTGTATATGACCTTTAAGGTAATGATACCAGAGGGTTATTTTTGTCTCGTAAAAAGATAAATCTTTCTATAGCGTGAATGTATTTTTCTTTTATTTACCAGTGGCCGTGTACTACTGCTTAAAATGAATCCAAACTGCAGGATTTTGGCTGCAGCAGCTTTTCAAAGACCATTTTTCACTCCGAAGGGAGAATTCATCACACTTCGCTGTGTTAAATATTCATGGAGGCGTTGTGTTGTTAAAATAAGGCTCATTAGCACTTCCAGCCTCTTTTCAAGTTCCGCCTATCTCTTGTCACTCTCAAAAGAGCAACAGAAACATGTTATTCATCTCTCACATCCTGTGCACTCAAAGTGGGTCAGAAATGAACATTAGCGATTCCTTTATGTCGAAGTCAGACCTACTTTAATGCTATTACATTTTAACACCGATTGAAATATCACGTGTGGGTTAACATATTATAGCAGAGGCTGAATTATCTTCACATATTTTTTTCTTATTATATCATTTTTTTTTAAAAACCCTTATCTTTACTTTGTTATACAGATATTTTTTTATTCAGAAATTTCCTTCCCGTTAACATCTGATGAAAACATTTTTGCTTGCTTAATAAGATAGTTATTCAGATTAAGGAAGGACTGTTTTCATCAGGCATTGAAATTCAATATGAGTGATAACCAGCAATACAAGCAAACATTAAAATGCAAACATTCAGTCACATTACTTTGAGGGATCAAGGTAGCATTTTATTAATATCTGATAAGGAAGTAAAAATTAACTTGATGAAAATGGAAGATTTGAAATATTAAACAAAGTATAATTAAGTGTTGTAAAAAACTACCATGGGATTCATATCACCTCTGTGAAAACTAAAATCTGTGAATTTGAATGTCAATAAAAGGAAAATATGGTGCATTTGATAAGCAACTTACAGAGCTTAGCCCCTTAAACCCCCATATAATGCTGAATTTATGGGATAACTTGTATATTTATGCAAAAAGCACCTGGTCACTCACTCTAATACTTTGTTGGACCGCCTTTAGCTTTGATTACGGCACGCATTCGTTGTGGCATTGTTTCGATAAGCTTCTGCAATGTCAAAATATTTATTTCCATCCAGTGTTGCATTAATTTTTGACCAAGATCTTGCATTGATGATGGTAGAGTCTGACCGCTGTGCAAAGCCCTCTCTAGCACATCCCAAAGATTCTCAATGGGGTTGAGGTCTGGACTCTGTGGTGGCCAATCAATGTGTGAAATTGATGAGTCATGCTCCCTGAACCAGTCTTTCACCATTGAGCCCGATGAATCCTGGCATTGCCATCTTGGAATATGCCTGCGCCATCAGGGAAGAAAAAGCCCATTGATGGAATAACCTGGTCATTCAGGATATTCAGGTAGTCAGTTGACCTCATTCTTTGAGCACATACTGTTGCTGAACCTAGACCTGAGCAACTGCAGCAACCCCAGATCATAACCCCGCCCCCACAGGCTTGTACAGTAGGCACTAGGCATGGTGGGTGCATCACTTCGCCCATCACTCTGGAACAGGGTCAATCTGGACTCATCAGACCACATGACCTTCTTCCATTGCTCCACAGTCCAATCTTTATGCTCCCTAGCAAAGTGAAGCCTCTTTTTCCGGTTAGCCTCACTGATTCTTATTCCTTATTTCAAATATTAGCTGCAACATATAAATCAAGTTGCAATGACCGAAAACATTTGATTGACAGATGACAGTTGATATATGATTGGCTGAATTTAGGTGTACAAGCTGACATATAACTAACTAGCCTGCATAAGATAATGGGAAAATAGAAATTTTCTAGCTATTGGGACAATATGGTCTGATAAAGAATACATTTATATATCTGTTTAAGCCATTGGCAGTAGAGTAACAACCCTATGGTTGTCAGGACTTACTCCTCATACACCATTAATATATTAGCCAGTTCCCTATTAAAAAAACAACTATTATTTATTTGATGTGACACACTTCTTTAGACTTGGCTTGTTATCAGTTTTTATAAATGCTGAAACATAATATTGCAAAAGTTGAAATAATCCATTTGAATGACAATCTAATGGAAACAGTGAATGAACTGTTATTTATAAAGATCTTTACACGTGTAAAGTAACAAAAAGAGAAAAAACAGCAAAAACCAAAAGACACAAACACCAACAGTAAAAAAAAGTAAATCACCAAAAACAAGAGCCAAAACAGATAAACCAGTGAGTTAAAAAAACAAAATTTTTGATAGCTATTACAGTCTGAAATTATGTTCAACTTGAGTTGAAGCCATCCGTCCATTTTTATTTTATTTTAAGATACCTAAACTAAGGTTATTGGCCGTTCACACAGTCAGAGGAAGATTGTTCCATCTTCGGGACCCACAACAGAAGACTCTCTTTCTCCTTGAGTCATAAGATGAGTCCTAAAAACATCTAAAGATAAAACATTTGATCTCGTATTACAGCCAGGGAACATGGCTGTAAAAAAGCTGCTAGATAAGGTGTAGCCATTTAAATGTAAAAGCCTTGTAGGTCTTAACTTCAAACTGCGTGCATTTTCAGGAGCCATATTTTAAGGCTAATAACTCTGCTGACAGTTGGAAAATGAAAAGTTTCCTGTTTGATCATCACGAATGAATAATTTTAAATTGAATTACTTAGTTTTGTACAAATGTTTTGAGCATCTATTTCTGGATTGTTCTGTTCATGTGTCTGTTCATGTGTTGGAGTGCTTTGGGTAGATTATGTTTTTTTTATTATGTTAAAAATTTCAGCTCATCAAACATAATTAAATATATCCTGACTAAATGAAATTAAGTAAAATTATTATTCCAGTTAGTAAACAGCTATCCAGCCAAACCTCACACTATGTAAAAATTATGTTACAAGTGTTAGAGGTTTGCAACGTCCTCCACAAGCCACACCCAGGTCTGATAATGGCAGATCCTGGCAAAATCAAGAAATTCCTTAAAAAAGAACCTCTCTGACAGCATGATGTAGGTAAAAATCTCTTAAAAACAAAACAGCGCACCTGTTTGAAGAAATCTGAAGCAGTATAAAATCACATCACAAAGAAAGTTACTGACAGTTTTCAGTTTGGTAAGAGCTGCAAAGTCATCCATTAACAGTAAAATGTATCAAACAATGTGGATGTAATGAACTTTCCTGGGAGCTCCTGACCCACCAGTATTACAACAAGAGTGCATTAACTACCAAGCAGGAAGGTCACAAGAGAACCCTGAACTCTTGAACTCATAGCTCTGTCGTGAGCACGAGTCTCTGTCTAGAGACGTCTAATGGTGTGTTCACACCAAAGAGGTTTTAAGCATCAAGGCATCTGATCTCCATGTAAAGTCTATGCGAGATGGCGTTGAGGATTGTGGAGAGATCTTGCTGGATTTCCAGTGTCAAAAGCTGCACCTATCGAGCAGTTAAGCAGCAGATCGTGTGATCTGAAATAAACTATAATAACTAAATGTGTCACTATCATTTAGATGTAAAAAAATCAATCAATTTTTATACTTTGCCTGAATCCTCACTGCTTACGTCTACTTCACCAAAGAGATAGTAATCAGAGGCACATTAAAGGTGAATAAGTAATTCAAGCTGTGTGGCAACCAGGGAATCATTTTCGGAGAAACAAAATGAGAGTATATTAAAAACTATATTTAGTGTATTTCTATCCCCCTTTGTTATCCTAGTGGAAACATCATCATGCTTTATTCATTAGCTCTGACTGCATTTCAGGATGAGGCAGCTGTCTGTGGCTGTGATACAGGGATGCAGAACAATTGCTGCTTTCACGTGAAGTAGCTAAACCTAGAGAATGAGAAAAGTCAAAAGATTTGTCCCTTATTGTTTAAAAACAGTCTCTACAGAGGTCCCATGGATATACAGTAGTAACAAAAGTGCTATGTTGTCGACACTGGACTGTTGTCTCTAGCTTTCCTTTACAAACTTCAGTCACAAGTTAGCTCCAAACGTTAGGCAGTTTCCAGGAAGGGGTTGGCAGTTTTTTTTTAAATATTTTATCAAAGTCAACTTTAAAATTTTATGATATCTAAATTCGTTTTACATTCTGAATATGGTTATACGAAATATTCTGTATTATATATTGTATGTCTTACATTGTTTAAATGTTTTTTTTTTATGTGGCGTTATAGTGTGAGGGGCTGCTTTGTTGCTTCAGGACCTAAAAGTTTCGTCAAAGCTGATGGTCACATAATTTCATTTCTCTGCAAGGAAATCCTAAAGCTAAATTTCTGATCATCGACTGAATAAAATAAGACAAGCAACCAAAGCATACCAGCAACTCAATCTCTGATTGGCTCATAAACAGCCAAAACGCCATAGTGTAATACAAATGCAGACATAAAACCGTACATCTGGATCAAATGAAACATTTCACCAAAGAGTTAGGCGAACATTCTCTGTAGGGATATAAAGCAATTTTCTAGTTATTGGTTGATTTGGATGGATTTCTTTCCTATCTTAAAAGAAAGCTTCCCTTTGTGTGTACTCTGCTTACCTTTATCTTAACCTCGAATTTGTTTAATGATCCGTAACATATATCAAGTTTTACAAACATTCAGAAATAGAAATCTGTCTTGTGTGAGGAAGCTATTTTAGCTGTAAAGTGAACGGCACATTTTTACTGGCAGATTTAATATTTCACACACCTTCACAGACGTTTCTATTAATCTCAGTAGGAAGGAACTTCACCGTACACTTAGGCTTGGTTCCCCCATAGGCAACCAATTAACATCCATTTAATCAATGCTTTCATAGTTCATGAACAGGTCTATCAAACTTTAATGCCGCTCTGCTGCTGAGCGCTTGTGTTTTTCATGCAAAGCCATGTCTGAATTGATCTTTCCACTGATACAGTTCTGGCTGGAATCTCTGACTGAAAAGTCATAAATGTATTCCCACTTCATGTGACCTTCACATGTGCATGTTTTTAAAAAAAGGAAGAAATTATGAGTTATGGGTTAGAAAAGAGGAACACCCTTGGTAGAGCAAAATTATTTCATAAAGCCAAAAAAGCCACAGATGTCCCAGTTGCTTGGGTTGCTTCCTCTCTCCCTAAGGACTTGGCATTCAGGTTGCCATGCCACACTGGAGTCTGTCTTGGGTAACATGCTGGCCCCAGATTGCTGGAATCACGCTAGGCCTATGAGATGTCCAGACTTGATATGCAGTAACCAGAGCCAGGCGGCAGAAAATGTAGACAGGAAGCTCAGAGAAGAGTGGGAAGGACAAGAATAGGAAGAGCACACAAGGTCTATGCATGTACGTATGTTCATGTGCAAAAAAAGAGGGCGTTGGAGAGGTTGGATGTGCTAAAACACAGCGCATTTGCCTTTGAATTATTGGAAACCAAATGCTTTTCATGTGACCTACAGCAGTATAGTTTCTCACTAACCATCTTGCCAACCTCTGGAGAGAGCTGCAGTGTGAATTAAAATGAATGCAAAAAGGGGTGAGTGAATGTGACATTCACTTGAAAAAAAAAAGTGGCAGTGGTGATGCATAAAGCATTTTCAGCTTTGTTGAATATACCATTGATCATTTAATTCCAGCTCCAGGTCAATGTTCCACATTTTGAATGGTTCTTTTAAAATGAATAAAGCTTGCACATTTCACATTGGCAGCAACTTAACGAGCCTCTGCTGTCAGGTTAGGCTGACTGGATTCTTTTGATTAGGAAAAAATTAACCTGCAAAAACAGAGATTATTTCAGACATGTTTGTTTTATTATTGTTGAAGTTTTAATATACAAATTCACTTATTGAGTATCTGAGTAAATTTATTCTGTATTCTT
Organism: Cyprinodon variegatus; assembly: GCF_000732505.1. Lineage (NCBI taxonomy): Eukaryota > Metazoa > Chordata > Actinopteri > Cyprinodontiformes > Cyprinodontidae > Cyprinodon > Cyprinodon variegatus. Next base: position 374,188 of record NW_015151097.1, read on the forward strand.
TTTATATATTAGAGACAAGCTAACAAACCAACAAGGGGAAAGAGTGCTCTTTTTATGTCACAATGTTTTCAGTGGGTTTTAATTGTGGTCTCAACTGAAGTTTTGATAAAATCAATTAAATCTTTACTCATTTTTTCAGGTTGTCCCTTCCTTTTTTTCAAATGACATCTGAGAAAAACAAAATTTAAAACAATTTTAAGCATAAAATTACTTTTTTTCTTCCTAAAGTAGGATGTTGGACTTCAGGCTTACTTGTTCAAATAGATCATTCCTAAGGATGCTGTCACTTCTTTTATGATCTATGTGACTGTGACGGTTTTCGTAAAAGAAAGTCTTTTAATTGGTTCTGGGCAGAAAGCAGTGAAAACCAATTTTGGACCTCAAAAACTATTTAGCACATTTCTGTGTCTGTCATACATGTGTCGCTTATGATAAGGCGTGTGAATTGAAAAGAATTTGGAGATACGGTATGCAACATGAAATCATACAGAAGCTTTGGGAAACTACATTATGGCTGCATTTAATTTCAGCGGCTGCGTCCTTTCGAGGACCCAGTCTTAGTAGGCTGGATTCTTTAGAGGCTGTGAAAATAAGGAGGCCGGAAGAGTTCGGCTATAGATTCAAACAGGTCAAGCCTTCCCCCGCTGTCACTGCCCCTTACCTCAGTGTAAGCTCAGTCACCGAGCAACTGTGAGGGTTGACCCACAAAGCAGGCAAAAAATGGAAGCCGAGCCTCTAACTACTGTTCTGCGTGCTAATTTCATTTGTAAGGAGCTTAAACAGCAGTGCCGTCATTGCAGATATCAGATTTTTAGTCCACACAACGGAAGACATGTTGGAATCTGTGCTTAAATGTCAGCCAAACCATTTGCACAAGGGCTGATAAAACCTTTTAAAACACCAAACATTAACCACAACATATCTGACTCAATAACCATTTAAAACAACTATTTTCATTAATTTCAGACAAACTTATTCATACACTTCTAATATATTAAACTACACTTATAATATTTGCAATTTCCCTTTTTTTCTCTGAGCACGTTGCTGCCGGCTTGCTTAAGTATCACAGGATACCCAAGGCTACATGGGATACAGCTGACCTGTCCTCCAAAACAGGCAAAAAAAAAAGGATGCATTTGTCGACCGCATATTAAGGAGTCTTTGAATCCGAACAGGCCGTACAATGATGTGGTGCTGACGATTCTGGCCTACAGAGGAGGCAGTCGCCGGATTCGAACTCGGCATATGTTGCTTTGCTGTAGGTGGTGCAGAGCAGCTGTTTAATAGGCTCTTTGGTAGGGTGCTGCCAAGTAGTGGCAAAATAAGACAATGAATGACATAAAATCAATTAATGCAAAAACAATTCACTCCATGTTTTACGCCATGCAGCTTTTCCCCCTTTATTTAATATTCTGACTGAAGTTAGGTGGGTATATACAGAACAATCCATAGGCTTACAATCCCTGACAATTTGCAAAAGTAGAAAACACAACATTCCAACATTATGGAAGCTTCTTTCCTATGTGAGTGATGGGGATTTATTCCCAAGAGTTACTCACAATCTGTTCATGGTATTGTCATTCATGGGTTAAATCATAAGAAGTCTCTTTATGTTTTGAAATTTTTGCCAAAAGGAGCTGTCACTTGTCCATCATATTTTTTTCCTTGGAGCTTTTATTGTAGTCACTAGGGTTCCAGGTGCAGAAAATCAGGCTCCACCACTGTGTGTAGTGGGGTGGGTACTAACATTATGGAATTTGGCCCCACAGACCTGTCAAGCATAAAACAGCCATTACTCTCTCGCTCAAACAGGAGTCAGTCTTAAGGTGTAAGAAAGAACTGAGAGTCCAAGGTAGACGAGCTGAAACTACCTCCATTTCCAAATGTCTTCATGCTATTTCTACAGCCGCTGATATAAATCGTTCAGCTCAATCATGTGCAGTTGACCTGTTAGGCCATTTGTGTGCAACAGGCACAAGTTGATTAACTCTTGTAGTCCCAGAAGGGAGACTACAAATTCTGAGGTAATTATATATCAAATAGGTTTTGTGTAACATAGGGTTCAGTTTTGATCATGCTAGCTAATGCTTTTGGGTTTTGCCAAATTCCCCATCAGTTTTTTTCTTTTTTTAAATAAGGGATATCATGCATGACCCATTTAACACCTCAATTTTCACTTAATTTCTTCCCATATTTCTCAGTGTCACTCGGCAGCTTGTGGTATGTTGGTGTTATCATCACCATCTCTCTGTAGGCTGTAACCATTAATATCATTTATGGGCTGTATATACAATCAGGCAGACAGGGGACATGCACACAAAGAGTTACAACAGGGAGCCGAGGAGAGACGCAGTTGAATGATCTGGCCTCCGGAAAGATGGCATTCAATCACAGCAGACAGTCGGGCCCAGGGGAATATACCCACACATACACACACACACACACACAAACATAACACACCCATAATAGAAATAAGGTGACATTCATAAGAATTCACAAAGTAATTTTATTAGCACTCCCACGAACACTCCCCCAGCAACTGTCACCCATTAATTATAAATGTGGACTCATAACACAGTTAATTACTGCCTCAAATTGTCTTTGCAGCCTGTGGATCCACAGGATTTATTTATTTATTTTTTTACAGGGAAATTATGAACTCAGTGAAAAGTGTGACAATCATGATGATTGATGGTGTTTGTTTTTCCTGCAGTCCATTCATTTACGCTGGGCATGGGCGGAGTCGATGGGGGGAGGCCATCAATTCGGTGGCAGAAATGAAAAGCTCTTATTTTCTTAAGTACTCAAAAAAGAAAACAGTATGATGAGAGTCCCGATAGAGTTGTATTATTTGTGCTGTTAGACAAGTTAAACAATCTGCAAGAAACAGAAATATGTCTTTTATTTTATCCTTGTGCCACTGGCAACATAAGGGCTCTCTTCAGCTTTCCTTTTTTTAAGCTCCTGAATTCTTATAAAATTCTCCTAACTGACCCAGATTGATGCTCTTATTTGGTGACTTTTGCTCATGCATGTCTTTCCGTTCCACTGACCACCCTCTGCGTGCCTCCTCCTCACGCCTCATTGCCCTCCGGTGGTCCGTGGTGTGGCGACTGGAGCGTTAGCTCTCATCCCCCATATCCACCTGTGTGGGTGATTGAAACAAGAGCGAGTTGTTGTCAGGGCCTTGGCCACCATGTAATTGAATTCTGCCTCGTTTCATGGAGTGCAACAAAGTATGGCAATGGACAGAGTGTAAATTCACTGCAGATTTAAAGACAAACCTAAACTACAGTAGAGGCTGCTTAGCTAAAAACATTAATAAATGATACCAACTATTGTAATTTAAACACACAGAGCTCCTGCTGCTGTAAAACCTTGCTGTTTTGCAAGCCCCTTTCTTGGCAAATCCTTGAACAGTTTAAGCATGCCGTAGGGTTAGTGTTAATTCAGAAGGATGTAGCTGTTGATTTTTAGCTTGACCTTGATCCACCAGTCAGGAGCGTATAATTGTTACTGATTAAATATGACTTAAAGTTAACTATTTTCACTATCATTGTGGTTCTTTTACCTGTTAACATTCACCTAATTATGGGTAATCCTCGCCTGTTTTGCATACCCAAATGGAAAAGCAAATACCTTAGCAACTGTAAGCCCAAATCACACGTGCAATACATTATTTAAAAGCTAACACCCTCTAGTTTCCTAATATATAAATGGAAATTGGGTGACGAGAACACAGACCAACGTGCATCAGTTAAAACATGTTTTAACTGTTTTTTAACTAAAGGTTTTTTTTATTCTTCTTCTCAGAAATTATAGGTCTTTTTTGAACAGCAGTAATATAAACATTCTTGACGAAATGCATGTTTTTTTTGTATTATATTTGTTCTACATCATGTCAACCACAAATGCAGAAAATTTCAGACCTCTAGCTAAAACAGTTCCAGAACTGTGGGGTTTTGATCTTTTGGTGTCGGCTTGGAGCTGAGTGCAGTGGCTCCACTTGCTGATAAAAAATTTTACCATTGGAATTTTATTCGGTATTCGTTCTGAATTATTACCCCCACTTAAGGTCCACTGGGTCGCTGGCTGGTTTTAAGAGGTTAAGGAAGCCAGAGAACACAGAAGTAAAATTCTAAATTAAGGGAAAGATTATTTAAAAGACATGTTGAGACATGTTTATTTAATCAGCCTGTCAGAAACAGGGAAAGAGCAAGGCTTTGAGCTGGTAACAGGAAGGCTTAAAGAGATCCATGATAAACTTAATTGGAAAATGCATTGTACAGTTAGGATCGGGATGAAAACATTTTCTCAGATATCTTTTAATGATAAGTTATGACTGAAAGATTCTTTACTGTCACTTTAAACAATTGTTGGTCATCTTCCAATTTAATAATATTTTTTTATTTATTTAAATTTTTGATAATGGTGTTAGCTCTACCTACTGTACTATAATAAACAGATATCAAAGATACAGTAGAGGCTCATGAAAACCTTGAGGCAATGGAGCAGTGTGACATTGTCTAAATATGCACTTTTATAACCAACCATTAGAATTAGAATTACAATTTGATAAAAAAAAAAACATCTCTGTTAATATTAGCTGTATTTTCTCAATATAGTTTTCAGTCAAATGCAGTGTTGCCAATTTCTCACCAAGAAAAGACACTATTGGCTGTCCTAAAAGGCGCTAGGACGTGTTAGATGATGTCATCACATAATTTGCATAATGCCACAGTGCGGAGATGCGGACAGAACAACACTTACTGTTACTAACTGTGTCATCAAACCAGCATGCACTGCGGAGGTAACAAAACTTATTTGGGCCAATATTTTCAACTAATGATTGCACCTTTAACAGCGTAAAGCAAAGTTGAGTTTGCCATGAAACATAATAGAACTGATAATGGCAGCATTTTGGAAATCTAGGAGTTCGGATAGAGATCTACGTTGTCTTAGGAGAACAATCATAGAATTCTGTTATGATGATGCTAACTCTCCTTGTCTTTTAAATTAGATGCCAAGAACAGCTAAAATACATATCTCCACAATCATTGTTTTTGATGTTATATAGTAGATCCATTTTTTACAGCAGCTGGTCTCTCAGACACACAAACACTCATACTATGTGGTGCCATATTTGCTTGAAATATTAATACTTTTTGGCAGCTAATGGGTGGAAGGTCTGAAAAACTTACCAAACTTAGTTCTGTTATCTTCTAGGTCAGGGGTCAGCAACCTGCGGCTCCAGAGCTGCAACGGGGACATTAAAGAGCTGCAGATTTTTCAAAAATGTATGAAAATGGCAAAAGATGGATTTTTTGTTTGTTTGTTTGTTTTAGGGTGGTGTGCAGGAGGTCACACAAAACATTAGTTATGTTTCCAAAGCTTTGTAATTAGAAGTTGTCAAATACTAAAAAGAGTAATTTAGAAAGGCATTTACCAGAGAAGGCACCAAGTTGGTAGTGAGAAAAAGTGCAATTGCAGAATTTCTGTATATATTAGAGGAGCGCAAAGATAGATTCAAGAAGTGAATTGCATCTCCAAACTCCACTACTGCTGCTAGTTTGGCTGCAAGCATGGAAAACCGTTCACAGATCGAACTGGTAGAGCTCTGATGCAGGAATGTGAACTTTCTTCCATTCTTTTTCCCCAAATCCTTAAAAATAAAAATAACACAAAAAATCTGATTTCTTTGTCCTGTCTCCATAATTTCATCAATGCAACAACACCTAATACATTAACATTGTAATTTAAACTTAAAGCACCAAATATTGTACAGCAGAGTAGTAATGTGATGTGACATTTGCTCCTGGATAAACATTGATCATGAATGCTTGTAATACATTTAAGCCCACATAGTTTTTTTTTTTATAGCAGGCTAATACACTTAGAGCCTGTGTTGCCATATGAGGCTTATATAAGACTTTTACATTTTGTGGCTCCAGACAGATTTGTTTCTTGTTTTTTTGGTCTAATATCGCTCTTTGAGCAGTTTGGATTGCCGACTCCTGTTCTAGGTCAGGGTTCTAGGTCAGGGTTCTAGGTCAGATTAAAACTACATTGCCTTTTGTATTAATGACATACCAGGTTTCTATCGTATCGGGATACAGCACTTGAGTATCGATATATTCCAAAGTACAGATATTTTTCAGAACCGCAGTGGGGATGAACATCAACATGTTGCTGTCAATTCTTGACACATTCCTTTCATAAAGCTTTGATCTGCCAAAAAAAAAAGTGTTGATTCGGATTTTCTACAAATGACCTAGAACAGGGGTGCTCAAGTCCAGTCCTCAAGAGCTACTTTCCTGCAACTTTTTGATGCACACCTTTTTTAACACACCAGAATCAAATGAGTGGTTCGTTACCTCTGCTGGGCTAAATTATGGGATTGAGCCTTTAAATTCAGATGTGGTAGAGAAGAGATGCATCTAAAATTTATAGGACGGTAGCCCTTGAGGACTGGACTTGAGCACCCCTGTTCTAGGTCATTTGTAGAAAATCCGAATCAACACTTTTTTTTTGGCAGATCAAAGCTTTATGAATTATGGTGTCAGGAATTGACAGCAACATGTTGATGTTCATCCCCACTGGAGTTCTGAAAAATATCTGTACTTTGGTAAATATTGATACTCAAGTGCTGTATCCCGATATGATAGAAACTTGGTATGTCATTAATACAAAAGACAATGTAGTTTTAATCTTTTTGCTATTCTTTATTCTAGTTTACTCGAGTATTTGCAGATTAGAAGAATGTATGTCAAAATGTAATATATTTGGGTTACTTTTTTGCATATACAGTATTTCCACATTTATTTTACTAGTTGGTACAATTCTATTATGAAAGCATATTTCCTGTTGAGACATAAAAGGCAAGTTTTTATGTTAGTACAAATGTGTTGTTTTTTTATGCCATTATAAGATATTATTCTATCCTCCATGGAATCGAAAATGTTTTGAAGTATTACATATTTACTTTGCTATTGAAATCGTAAGAACCCTAATTTCTACAAACCTTTCTAATTATGAAGGAATCATGTTGAAGCACTGAAAGGTCAAAGATCAAAGTTCCCAGTTAGGGTTAGTAAATATTAAACATTATCAAGGTACAAAAAAAAAAAATTGGATCAATAAATAAAGATAGTAAAACGCATATTGATATGAAAAATGCAAAAGATAACCTTGAGTGAGTTGCCTGTCTAACCCCAACAACATAGAGACAGAAAGGACAGTGAAGCATGCACTATTTTGAGAAAATGTCGGTTTTAAAATACGGTTGAACATCTCAGCCTTCTTTCTCAGTGACAATGAAAGGACATTGGAACTTTAAACACCACTTACTGTACAGCTGTTATGGACCTAAGTGCCACTCTACTAAAGGGTTGTGGGACCTTGTGCAAGAAGGGAGATGGAGCTTTCATCCCCTTAGTTCTTTGCCAAGTCAAAGTACAAAAACTAAAAAGGATATAAATTGTTGGATTTAAACCAGCAGCAAGTTGCATTACCAAAAAATCAAAAATGTGGTGATTTCAGACCATTTTACCATCTGCGTATTTCATCTGTAGGCTCAAAAAGGGGACAAAACCTGGGTAAAACATACCCTGCAAGGTGGAGGCGTAGTCCAGTCTGTGGGTTAGGTGTACGAGCTGCCATACTGAAATACACTGAAAAGGAGGAAGTCTGCTTTATCTGCAGTCAGATGAAAACAGGGCACCATGTAACAGGACTGCATTAGTCTTTTGATATTTTTGAGTGTGCTTTACCATGTAGCTGCCACAGTGCAATGAGGAACATAATGGTTCATTTTAGTTGATCACTGGGCATGAGCTTGAGCATTTCTGGCTTTAATCTTGAAATGACCAAATCTTATGTGCCGGAATACAATTGAGATGGCTGTTATGTATTCAAGGTTTTGTTTGGATGTAAAATGCTGTGAAAGAATGTAGGAGATGACTTGGACATTATGTGAAAGAACATAAACACTGATTCTATGAGTGCAAAACTAACTTTATAGTTTAAATGTAAAATTCACAGTGGCACCAGCTACCCTGAATAGATTATCACCATAATGAAACAAAGTGGTGGCTGTCAAGACTCAGAACAGAAGGACCCAGTATTCAGCATGAGAGATCTAGTGGAACTAGTGGGACAGATAGTGAAAAAGCATTTTAGAACTAGTTTACCATCTTTTCAC
>NW_015151097.1:384076-385346 GCF_000732505.1 Cyprinodon variegatus
AGAACAGGTCAGGATCAGGTAATCAGAAACACCAAGGTATTCTAAAAACACACAAATTCTGGTTACCCTAAAAGTTGACAAAATTACACAGAAATTACAGAATGACAAAACAACCCTCCCCCAACCTGCTACACTTATAGAAAATCATAGTTAGAACCATGACATGTGCAAGTCTAAGTGCAGAAACTTGTTCATGTGTAGAGAAGCAGAAATTACACCAATCAATTGGCTGAAGGAAGGGAGCTGATTGTCACCTAACCCACAATTTACATAAAAAAAATGAATGGATAGGAAACAACCCCAGCTTCTGTGTATCAAGCCATCTGGAGTCTGATATAGACTTCCAATATGGGCAAAGAATCACCTTTCAAGCAGGACATCAATCCTAAATATACAGTAAGGGCTACCTGAATGGGTTCAGTTCAAAGCATCTTTATGTCTGAATGATTGGTTCAGAGTCAAGACCTCAGTATGACTCAGAATCAGTTGCATGACTCAATAATTGCTTTTTGCAGATGCCTTCTATTCTGACTGAGCCTCAGCTATTTTGTTATGGAGATTCTACTGAAATGTCTTTCTTATGCTAATATATAAAGCTAGGATTGACATCATTAGCTTTTACTGTAAGTATTTATTTCACAGTTTTATTTACATTTTTTTTGCTATAAGAAATGTGAATCCATGTATCGATTCCCTGTCTCTTCACAGCTTGGCACAATTGCATAAATTTTCTATCAAAGTTTGTGATTACAAGATAAAAACCTGACACCTGTATACTATTCATAGTTGGAGTTCTTTTTCACTTACTTATGTAAAAAAAGAATACATATTTAGAAAAGGAGCCAGGGAGAGATGCCCCCCTTGTCTTTCGAGGGTAAGTGTGACTGCTCATGCTGCTATAAGACATTGCAGGTATCTATCCACTGAGGCAGCCTCCGGTCACTGGCCCGGTCGTTTTTGGCTGCTGTAAAGAGATGGATTCTCTGTGCAGGGCTCTCTCCATCTACTGTGCTTAATGGCTTTTCCTCCCCAGGACATTGTTACACTCTAAAGGTCATCATAGTTTAAGCTCTTGCAGAGCACCTCTCAGCCCCGGCTGATTTGCTTCTCAGCTGCTCAGACGTGTTATAGTTGAAACAACATTTTGCTGTAAACTCTAATTGCTAAAGGTGTGGTCTGAGTATTCCTTTTCCGAGGTTTACCTTGTAGAAATTTCTAGATTTATGAATATTTTTGGTCCTGGTTACTTTACTTTGTGTCAGTAACAGTA
>NW_015151097.1:387361-388714 GCF_000732505.1 Cyprinodon variegatus
TAGATAAGTATCAGACCTTCAGGAATATATAAAGAATACTGTTACTGAATACTGTTTTAATACGTAATGGCGGCAGCAGAAACAAGATTATTTTTAATCAAAAAGGAAAAGAAATAAAATATTGTTGGTAGGGGGAGGTTCTCTTAAGAGGTCTGAGATGGTCTTTTAGAAGGAGTTTTAATTTAGCCAATGAAGAACTGTTTCTTCAGCTTACCTATAGAGCAATCCTCGCCATCCTCCCTTGATCCTCTGCAGGTAGCCTCTATAGCTAGCCCAGGCCAGCCGTAGCCTCTTCAACCTTAAACGCTCTGTTTGCCCAGCGGGCTTCTCCAATCTACCACTGTGCTCCTCCACTCTTCTTCTGAGCCTAGCACTGACTAGCTGCTGCCTCTACCGCTGTGGTTCCTTAGCTCCTGCGAGGCATTGCCGGCTGCCTCGTCCCTGTTCTGGTTCACTCTCCACTGATGTCCTGAGAGAAAGAGTCATTCCATAAATTCATGTCCACCGTGTTGAGGTGAAACCAACAACCAGGAGACTCCCTGACATAGTGGAGCGTTTTGCCTGCCATTCTTTTACTGGGAAGCAAAGTAGACAAACTAGGCAAAATTTTCACAGGTTTCACATTTGCTGTGGACCAGTTAACATAATTTGTAATTCTCATTTTGCCTGTGGAAAAAGGAATTAAATCTTAAAATTAGAAAATGGATTATGACCTGGGTCTGAGACTTGGGAATGCAAGCCCTGGTGGAGGTTTTGATCTGATCGGCCTACTTTGATCTAGTTTTAGGACTCTGACCCATACCGATAAGGGCCGATTGCAATCGGTTGCTGGTGAATCCTTGCATATCTAACAACATATTTTGCCATTGAAAAAACCATAACACTGCATCAAAATGTCAAAAAATTATAAAATCCAATGAAATCAGGCCAGTAATTTTAATAAGAGTAACGGCTACAGAAGGACCCAGTGTAAAGGCAAGACAGACAATAGCATTACTCAAAAAGCGTTTATTCCGATAAACGGGCTGTAAATCTGCAGTAGCAGCGTCTGAGGCACGAAACTCTGAAGAGAGAAAACACAAGTTAGCGGCCACGCTAATCTAATGGAGGAGGATTATGAATGTGAGTGAGTTTACAAGTTAATAGCCAGAGAACAAGGTCAGGCAAACAGATCAGAACAAGAACAAACAGGCTCAGAGGTCCTGGAGTCTGAAGTCAGGTCAGGCAAACAGATCAGACAGGAACAGGTAAGCTCAGTGGTTGAGATGCAGAACAGGTCAGGATCAGGAAGACTGGGTGGATATATAAAATAGACAAAAATGATCAAAAAGGAGAAATCATAAGCCACATATT
>NW_015151097.1:391861-411366 GCF_000732505.1 Cyprinodon variegatus
AGAACATTTTTTTTGAAAAAATAAAACATAAGTACCTTATAGGAAGATCATAGAAAACAGCAAAGTTAATATCTAAACCCTGCTTGATAAAAATGTTTTTGAAAGTTTATTATCTGGATTGCAATCATTTTTTTAAATTTCTATTTACATAACATGTTCTTTTCTTCCAGCAATAACGGAATGAAATCTATTCAATTATCGACTGAAAATATGAAAGAATGAAACAAAAAAAAAAGCATAAATAATCTACAGCCTCTATCAGTGATTCACAAATATTCAAGCGGGATTCTGTTACTTATATTTATATTTGCACTAAAGGGCATTTTATTTGCTTTATTGGCCATTTTAAGCGCTACTTAAAGTGCTTTTAATAAGGGAAATGTCATACTTTTCCCTAGCCCCATTTGTATGTGTCAAGTACACAGAAACTAACTTCATGAACAATACTAAACGTAATGTACAGCTGTTATTTACCCTACATAACAAGAAGCCACAGAGAAACTAACCTGGAGGCAGGAGAGGCAAATGGAAGTCGGTAAAAGTCGGGCTTAAAGGACTGGAAGAAGAAAATCATAATCTGTTTTTTCACCAGATTTTGACATGTTCTATCAAATTAAGTGTTGATGAAACAAAAATCAAAATGGAAATGACAACTAAATAATTAGGACATTAGACCAACCTAAGGCTACATCCCTCTGTCTGGTTTGGCAAAGATGACATAAACAGACACAAGTTGAATGGACAGCTGGCAGCGTTGCCTTAAATCCCTCAGTTGTTGTCTCTGTACTTCCAATAATTACACATTTATTCCTTGTTTTTAACCACCAAGTACTATTCATTGATCAACTACAGTGATTGAGACTATTTTTTTTTTTTCCTTAGGTCTGTGCTTTTTTTGTTGTTTTGTTCATATTGTTAAACTTTTAAGACATTTAGTTCTTTTAACATTTTTCTTATCAGTTTCCAGAATAAATAACTGTCATGATAAAGTCACATCTCATTCAGCCTTGGGTTCCTCAAGATGTCAATATCCCCATTGTTCAAACAGTGAACCCTGATGCCTCTCTCTTCTCCCAGCAGTCCTCCGCTGCGGGGGAACTCTGCTCCTGCTGCTTGGTGACAGTATTCAGATGTCGTCTGTCAACTTGTGGTTTTATGTCCCCCTTAGGGTGGCAGGAGGCTCCTCGGGCCTTAGACACAGCACATCCAGAGTCTACTTGCATGTTCTCTAATTTATCTAAAGGATTTCTTGCGGTCTGTAAATTTCGTTCTTTGAGCAGCCAAGCATTAAATTGCTTTCCATTGGGAGCAGCTCATATGCTGAGGGTCACTAGAGCTGTGGCTGGTTTCCAATGAGATGGTTTGGCAGCAAAGCCAACTCTGTAATTAGGGTCACCCAGCTCTGGAGCTGCTGCAGGGCCGAGGGGTCATCACAGCTGCAGAGTGCCTTTGAAAGAGTGCCACTTAGCTGGAACATGGTAGGTCGCAATAGCAGCACAAGTCTTATAAATTATACAAAGGTGCTGTAAACAAAACCATGTTTGGTTCATTGTACACTTTAAACAAGTTGGTGTGTGCCCAAAGTTTGTGTTGCAATGCAGTTTTATGTTGGAAATACTGGAAATCCTTTCGATACCTCTCTAGGAGTCTTTGTCCATTCTGTGGTCTGGAGCCGGAGCAATCTGCAGTTAAAGCACTGATATTTGGAGCTGGATGGAGATCCATCTACCTACTGTAAGCACATTCAGAGTCAAATACAATTCAAAGACCCACTCCTCATCCTACTGAGTTGTTTCGTAACAACGAGATGATGGTAATTTGCAGCGGGAGGAATCGTTTGACCTACAGTACGCTGTCAAGAATGATATAGGTCAAGAGTGAGTCAAAGATGGATCAAACAGAGACAATCCAGTCTTTTTTTTATTTTTATAAAACACTGGAAAATAAATCAGTCAGAAATAATTGGAAGTTATTTAAACTTTTTGTGCTCCCTGGTACAAAATGACACATGGAACAGTCCCGGGCCTGTGCAGGGCGTTGGAGATCATCTATGCCATCCGGCGCCAGGAACTTGATTGAATTTGTTTCAAACAACAGTGCTCCTGTTACTGACTTTTTTTTTTTGTACACAAGCCTAGTTTATATCTGCCGTTATATCTGGAGGTCAATCTAAGATACAGTAGCTTTCCCAAGCTTTAGTTAATAAAGAAAACTAGTTTGAAAGAGTGTTTCCTCAGCCTGGAATTATTTTACCTCCCCCGAGGATGTTATAATTTCATTGCTATTGCTGTGTCTGTTTTTTGTTTTTCAGTTTCTTTTCGAAATAAATAAAAAAGGTATGTACGGGTTCGAATTAAAGTTATATCAGAGGGTGCGCCACATGAGAAGGAACGATTCATTCAAATTTCAGAATGATCCTGATCATGTGCAGGTTTTAGCTGTAGCTGTTCTGGTCTCTCAGAGTGCTTTCTAGTTTGGATATTTTGTTTCTTTGTTTTTTTTATTTTAGAATAGTCTTAAAGATGTCAGAATTTACACATTCCTTTACGTTTTATTCTGTTTCATCAGTAAATTAGATCATGTAAGTTACTCAGTACTTAAAGTACTCAGTAGGATTTTTACTAAATATTAATCACTCTTACTAGTAGAAATATGGTGAAGTAGTGCTGCGATTACTTCAATAACGACAGAAATGAAGAATGTGTTTCTGTATGTTGAATGTTTTTTTCACTAAGGGTTGAAAGTGTTTAAACTACCTGCCTGCTTTGTTTTAACTGGACATGAGCTGGAAGAAGCACAGTTGTCTGTGAGCTTTCAGTAAGGCATTCTGACTGCAGAGTGTGCTGCATGTAGCTGTGGTGTTTTCCTGAGGGGTGTCCATCTCCAGTGTCACCTCTCTTGACAGTGAAAAAAACCCAAGAGGGAATTGCTTTCTATTATGCTGCAGATTATGAAAAGAAAAAATTCATTCTGAAAGAATTTCTACAGTATTTTTTTAGTTCAGCTAGTAATTAGGATCATTGCCATGATTTTTTTCTTTTTTTTACCATCCACATAATTATGATTAATGGATTTATTGTCATTTCTTACTCATTTAATGCTACATTTAGCTTCAGACTGGCAGCATGAGAGCCTTTTCACTGGAAACCTTCAAGATTTGGGGCTCTATGTTTTTGAGTGAAATAAGGGAGAAGTCTTTTGCTGTTCATTTTACAATGTCTGTGTCAGTAGATGCTTTTAAAAATAGGATGAAGTAGGATGGAAAATTGATATTTGCATTAGTTTGCTTCAATTGATTTCACTCATTTAAATGCAAACAATTTTTATGATTATAAATAGCATATGAATACCTGCAATCAGGTAATTACATAAAAGCCTTGAAAAACATGGGGATGATAGTGTATGTGAATTTAGAGTTTCCACAATTTCCTCTGTAAATGTTTAAAGGTGTTTGAAAAAGTACAGCATTTAATCTAATTTATCTTTCCTGCTGATTATGTACGGATCTGAAATTTTGGTGGGATGTCCAGTGAGTGGGATAGTTCAGTCTTAAATTCCTATTGGAATATATTAGAAAGCTCTTTTGTATAAAATTGGAGTAAAGATGGAATAAAATGATTTTTTTGGCAATGAACACCTAACATTGCAGAGAGTTTAGAGATTATGAGGCTAAATATCAGACCAAAGCGAAAGATTATTTAGAACAACAACAGCTTGAAGGGAGGAAAGCAGAACTTGCAACAAATTTTTAGCTGCAGTTCAATTCAATATTTTTTTTCTAATGCACCAGTTCACAACGCATGTCATCTGAAGGAATTTTTAGAGACAGTTTAATCGTATCATACAGTCAGTTTTTTTTAAGGATAATCAGCTGATTGCATCCAGTTATTGATGTTGCACGGTTCACTCCGCCTGGATGAGCATGTAGAGACAGTAGATCTTTGCTTTTATTGTGTCGTTGACTATCAATCACTCACATAGAGCATGCATGTAGCAACATTGGAGAGGAAAAAACTCCCTTGTTACAGGAAGAAAACCTCCAGCAGAACTGGGCTCCATGTGAGTGGCCATCTGCAGAGACTGACTGAATGTTCAAGGAGACAGAATCAGAAAGGTAGACAAAAAGAAAAGTCAAAGTCCTGATCCATAATTACTTTCTATGTTAGGGAAGAAACTAGCCATAAGTGGTTTTGTCTAGAAATTAAACAATTAAGCAGACAAGCTCTGAGCCAGTCTTCATGTTGAAAAGGATGAAAGGAAGCACATTCAGTTAGTCACAGTAAAAGCTAACAGTCAGGTCTATAATTGAAATTGTCAATGTTGGCAGCTCAGCTTATGTTCCTTCCCTCGTGTAAAACTAAACAGAGGCCCAAGCCAGATGAAGCTACTGTTATGAGTAATAGAAGAGTGAACATAAAGTTAGGGTTAGTCCTCCGTTACTGCAGAATTGGAGAACAGACATAGAATGAAGCAGAGTAAGGAAAAGTGGTTCCTATGTCCTCCTGCAGCCTAAGCCCATAGTAGCATAACGGTAGCGAAAGTTTAGGATAACTTGACCAGTATAGCTATACATTTTAAGCCCGGCGTACACTGCGATTTTTTTCAATCACTGCAGGCATCTGCGGTTTAGTCGTACAGTGTGAGCTCTCGGTACGACGCTGTTCGGCCCGACGCTCTGGCGCGATCTGCCTGCTCACACTGTGCGACTAAAAAGCACGTTGGACTCAGCTCTGCAGTGAGATGGAGCTGCTCTGTAGCTCTCTATCCTGAAGCCAAGCAAATAGAATGGGAATATTAAGCTCAATATAGTGAACCTCGCTGCCTTGGCAATTTGTGCAATTTTGCGCTGAGGGTCCTAGAAAGAAAGGGCAATGACGTATTTGGAAAAAGGACGTGGCTGAGCAAACGTAGCTACTATGGTCCATCAATTTTGCAGACAGAGCTGCATTTCACTCATTGTATCCCCTCAACGCTGCTGTGTTTACATCTGAGAGGAAGAATAAAAAGAAGAATCCTTCTTTGCACATGTGCACGACAGTCGGGAGAAAATCAAACATGTTTGATATTCTCCTGACCTCACAATTCCTGATCAGGAGGTGGTCATGAGAGGCTGATTGCCGCTTGTAACCCCGTCTAAACTACATGACTCACGACACACGATCAGGCTGAAAGTCGGCGCGATCGGAAAATTCTCGCACGACTGGAAAATCGCCCCGAAAATCACACAGTGCACACCGGGCTTTAGGAAAAGCAAGTTTTAAGATAAGTCTTAAAAGTAGAAATGGTGTCTGAATCATGGACTAAAATTGGTAGTTGGTTCCATAGAACAGGAGCCTGACAACGAAAAGATTTGCCTCTACTTTTAATAATTATAGGAACCATCAGTAAACCTTGAGAATACTGTGAGGTGACGGCGCTGCTGCAACTGTGAAGTATGCAAAGCAATACTGAAGATTTGTGTACTGTATATTCACATCTCTAAAGACCAATGAGGGACTAGACAGCGGATACAAGCTTTTTTTGTCAAAATGGACGAAAGGGAAAATGGTCTGAAGATGTTTTCAGGTACCTCTTAAAGTAGTCCTAGAGGAACTGTTTGCCATCCTCTCTTAACTTCAGAGCAGACACCCGCCAGCCGCTGCTGCCTTTTCCCCTGTCAGGTACTCTAACTGGTGGGCTTCCCTGCCTCTGAGTATAACCAGCCCTATAGCCATGGCACACTGACCCACCCTTCCTTAAGCACCATAGAAAGCGTCAAGGATCCAGCCATAGCTCCTGCACTCCTCTAACTGGGAATAACTCTGGAGGATCTGCTGGACCCACGGATGCTAGCGTCTTAATTCGGCTTTTGAAAGTAAATGAAGCACTGTGCCTCTGAAAATCCTTGTCCGCATTGTGCAGAGATGTACAAATAATTGTCTCTCATCAAGCAGATTTCTGGCAAAAAGCAAAAGCAGATGAACCTGCTTATTTTTCCGCACCTTTTGTGTTCCTCGTGAAAGCACTATTAGAGTTTGAAAAAATTGGTTCTTTTAGCAGCTAACTTGCATAGTGACAGAAACCCACCTCCTTTTACCGAATTTCATAGTTTTGAAAATGTGTTTTTTGTTTGCGAGAGGTCTGAGATTTTACTCAGCTTTCCTAAAGCATAGCCTAATGACCAAAAGCGGCTTCATACTTTGCTGGAGCAGCTGTAGGGTGACATTATGAAATGTGAAATGGGAGGCACCAACATGGGATTGGAAAGTCTCTATCTTATGGGTTTGCAAATTGACTCCAGAACACAACTAATATTCTATATCAAATCAATACTTTGTGGTATCAAAGACAATTCCATCATATATGTATTTATATACTTATGGTGGCATAGAAAGCATGATATGAAACCTTCAAATGAAATTTTGTGAGCTTCATTGCAATGCCATGATTGATGGGATACATCTCACAGTTCAGCAGAGGGGAATCGTTGAAAGTGTGACAGAAAGTAAATCACATTTTCTGTAGCGGTACAGGATTCTCAACTTGATTTCTGCCATTCTGTCTTTCTGTGACATATCTCTACCTTATGATATCTGTGATTTGAGTTGCTCAGAATCAGAAACAGCAACATTTAAGCTATATTTTGGCATGTTGACTATGGCAGCATAAACACAAATGATAAGAGCCAACCAACTGATTCCGAGGTCATCTTTCCCTCTGCATTACTGCATATTTGTCATAGATGATGAAGCGTTGCAGCATCATTTCTCACATGATACTCTGAAGGAGTTCATTGGATCTGAGTAAACTGATGTGACAGCTTGGGGATTTATTCTGTTCCCCTTAGCTTTTATGTGACTGGAACAATGTCAGCTGTCAGGGTTATGTTGTAACCTTTGTTCTTTGGGCAACAAAGAAAGCTACGTTGCATCACTTGTAGGTGTTATATGAGATTTAGTGCGGTTCTAAATAAAAATGATTTATTAGACACATTTAGGAAAAATTGTTTCTTTCTGAAATGTTGCAATATGCAGCAGCCTCCCTTTAAAACAGATAGGAGGTGTTGCTCTCAGTTTTTTTTTTTTTTTATAGAGGTTGAATGTCAAACACAGATTTGGCTCATCTGAAAGACCACAAAGCTTTTGTGGGAAATTGCTAATCGACTGCCATTAAAATGTGACCAGGATATGTGACCATTTCCTTTTA
Source organism: Cyprinodon variegatus (assembly GCF_000732505.1). Lineage (NCBI taxonomy): Eukaryota > Metazoa > Chordata > Actinopteri > Cyprinodontiformes > Cyprinodontidae > Cyprinodon > Cyprinodon variegatus. Next base: position 399,047 of record NW_015151097.1, read on the forward strand.
GCATTTAATAGTCTTAAGCTTAAATATGTTTTTTATCATGCTGTAAAGGAAGGAAGACATTTGCCTTAACCCTGGAAGAGTGATAGCACTTAAGAGACTAGGGACATAAAACAAGGGCACCAAATTAACCCCCCCCCAAAAAACAACAACATTTTGAATGTCTCAATGTATTAGTACAACCACTACTTCTTAAAATCAACTCACCTAATGCTTTATTCTTCTAAAAAACAAACTTTTGTTTCAGCAAACCAAAAAACACATGCTTTGAAGGTGGTGCAAGAATGTATAGCTTTTATATGGAGACCTCGATTCAGCGGTCCCTGGTTAGAATCCCAGTCTAAAGACCTTCGCTGAATTTCTTCTCTCCTCTCTCCATCCATTTTACTACCTTCTGAAGAAAGAGGCCACCAGTGCCACAAAACCTTGAACAAAAGATAGCATTAAACAACCAACTTTATCCGTTGGGCTGTTGTTATCTAATAAATTCAGCAGAGCATCCAAACAGAATTTATTGATACCCAGCTTAGAGTACTCATTTTATCGGCTAATACTTTCATAGACCACTGCATTTCTAGTTAAGCAGTCCCTTTATAAGACATTTCTTTTAGGTCCATGGCACACTCGGGCTGATTCCAGGGTGTTCTCCTCATTCAAAAAAACAGAAAAAGGTTAGATTATCTTCTTTATTTAATATTTTTGTTAAACTTTTTAAGGCAATTTAAACGGTAAATTATGTATAATGTGTCTAGACTGAAAATGGTAATTATATCATTGCTAACATTAAATGTAACAATCAGTCATGGTGGCCGTAAACTGAAACCCTCAATAAGCTTTTTGAATTGTACATTTTACCACAGTACAATTAGAAAAAATATGTGAAATAGTACTTGTACTCCTACCTGTCATCTGCAGCTTATCAGAGTTATGGGGTTTGTGGGGTGCTGCAGTCTCAGTTGAGACTCCCTGTCTTTTCTCCCCACACCTCCTTCAGCTCTGTTGCGGGATATCTGACGTGTTTCACGGCCAGCCAAGAGACAGAGTCCCTTCAGAAACCTGGCCAGCAACCAGATTGTGAAGCAGCAGACTCTGGTGATGTTGTGAGAGCTAAAGTCACGGTAGACTAACACTAAGCTAAGCATGAGGTAAAGCAGAAATCCTGCAAATAATACTGGGTCAGAATTCCTGAAGATAAAAGACTGAAAATGTGATACAAAGTTTCCTATCTAAGTTCTACAAGCTGTTAAATTATGGTACAATAAAGAGCAGCTCAGTTTTATGATGTCCCGATTATTAACTCTGAATTTAAGATGGTTGTACTTTCTGGGTTGTTTCTTATTGTATATATTTAAAAATTGTGATGGATGGTAAACAGATGCTTACATAAACCACCTCACCCCCAACTGGTTGTCCTAAATTAAGCAGCATGAAGGGAGTAGCTATTTATTTTGCCTTCACATTCACACAGTTACACACCCACACACATATGTCCTTGTAATTCACAGTGGTGGTAATTTCCTTGTCTTGGGAGGCTGGTAAATAGAAGAGTTTACTTTAAAGTATTGACAAGTTTATAAGCTTGACAATAGTATTACCTCAGATCCTACAAACAGCAAGCCCTTTCTAAGAAACTATATGACCTATTTTTTGGTAATCCTTGTACAAAGGGGGCACTAATTGGCTCTACTTCTCTGTTGCCAGAGAAGGAGCATCTATAATATGGTTACTGACGTTCTTTTAAAAATATACTTGGTCTGGTCTTATTTTTTTATTTTAATCTTGGGGAATACATTCTTAGTTTTTGAGGAAACACAGGCTTTTGTCTTGACGAGACCTTTTACAAGCCTCCTCAATCTCTCACCTTTGATGTCATAATGTTAACATTTCAAAGCAAATCAGGATAGTTAGAAGGCATATAATCAGGAGCGTGATTGAAAATGGTTCAATCCCAGCTGAGTATTAATGTGACAGCCTTCGAAGGATGACTTCATATAATAATGAAGCAATACAGTGCCGGTAAGCAGTTTACACCCACTAATCATGGGCATGAACGACATGCTCATTTGGGGCTTTAAACCCTTCTTTATATGGAGTGATACCATTGCACAACATACAGCTTAAATATTGTGTATTTTATTTTTTTATTTTTTGGTCTAATACAGCTGGTGTCTAATAACCTGACAGATTGCATCAAGCCACTGACTGCAGAAAACACTCTCTGGATGAGCATGTAGCGACAGTAGACAATAGCTTGCAATGGGTACTTGACTCAATTCCTAATACTGACCACATATAACACTGCTGGATATCTACCTGTAGTTTTGTATAGGACAATTGATGCTATTAGAATAAAATGACTATTTGCATTTAACTTATAACACATTTGACACTATAGTCTGCAAAATCATTTATGACAGGTCAAAAAGACACATAAGTGACATCATAGGAACACGTCATACACAGCAGGAAAAAATGTATTCTGAACTGATTTATATATTTTTTTGATAGACATGAGGACACTCTGTCTTATTTGGGAACGGATTTGCTTCATTGGATTTCCATGAGAGCTAAAAAATTTAGAATCGATCTTCCAGTTCCTGATAAGATTGAGCAGCAACCCTTTTTTGGTTGTTTCTGAATATTAAAAGGCACTTTTTTTCACAGTTGGGGAAAAACAAGTTTGCTCCTGAAAAATCATCAAAAACATTTATAAGGGATTGTATTACCTCTCTAAATTTCCCCTTATCACTCGTACATTCCATGGTTACAAGAGAAACCTTACTTAAGCCTCTTTCCCAATAAAAATAATGGGTTAATGGGGGGTTTTCAAACATGGGTCGATCCGCTAACACTCTGCATTTGTCTCCATGCCCATTGGCAAAAAAAACTGCGTTCCCTTGCTGGCAAACTGTGTGGCGTCTTTCCCCCGCCACTGTGCGTCTGTTGACACTGCCCACATGGTTAATGTTGAGGATGTCACCAGTGTGACAGAAATCAGGAAAGTTAATATTTGACAGTAACCAGTAGCCAGGGCGTAGTAAGTGTTGCCAGTGCTGTCCCATGTTTATCGAATGTAAACAGATATGTTTCAGCTTGTTAAATCAGACCGACTGACGTTGTGTGTTGACGTCAATGGTATACGTCACGCTCAATGGTATCACATCATTTACCGGCTCTGGTGTTCCCACAGCATGCCGAGGTGATTGACCCGGTTCAACAAGTGTCCGTGAGCTATTCCAGGTTTTTGGCCCAGTGGGAAAGGGGTACTAGTGAGCATTCAAAACTGGCTAGAAACTGGCAAATCCATTATTCCACAGCACAGATTCAAGAAATGGATCTCACACCAAAGGGAGGCCATATCTGGAGTAACCTGTTGCCATTGCCGTGCAGTACATATACCTGTCTTTCTGATTGTCTCCTGCTTTCAAATTGTTTCTTTGGTTGGAAGTTGGTTCTTCTCCAGAGCCTCAGTCTTCTTCAAATTGGTCAACCTATTCTCATTATGAGTGCGTATGAAATCGTACGAAAAGTTATGCACTGTAATTTCGTACGTTTTGGACATTTTTTTTCGTCGTATGCGCATACGCATTTGACGCACCATTCACGAATATAGAATATAAATTACAATTTGGCCTAACCCTGACCCTAACCCTAACCCTTAGATATAAAACAGCAAGCAACGTAGTTAGAGACATGAATAAGTGCTGATTGCGCTGTTTTTCCCAATTTTACGTCCGTCCGCGGATCTGCTTTTTTTTTCTGTCTGCCAGCGCATGTGCACTGATGTGGTTTTTAGAGGAAAAACGTTCAAAATGTACGAAATAGTGTGCATAACTTTTCATACGATTTCATATGCACTGATAATGAGAATATGTTGAATTGGTTTCGTCAAAGGTTGACAAAGCCATTGAACCTCCAGAATCAGAATTATTACTGAACATAAGTGGACTAGGGAAAAGTTATTTTGTTACAAATTTCATGTTGAAAACAACAAAAACATTTATGAGAGAAAACAAATGGGATGGTTTTCAAAGATAGCTCTATAATTAATAGTTCTTTACACTTGGGCATGATACTTTTTCCTAATTATAAGTTTTACAATTACGTCCTTACTTCTCCTGATTATACAATGCCTTGCTGCGCGCAACTTTACTCCTACAAAAATCTTTGGGAAAGTTGTTGGGTCCATACCTTTCTCTTGGCACTTGAACCACAGAAAAGTGAAGCTTAGTGTATGTGAACTTACGGTGCTAAATTTATTTTTGAAATGAACCCTGGACTTTAAAATGTCTGGGTCGTGACAACGCATTTCAGATGGCAAACACCAAGGATCAAGCTAATGGATCTAGCAGAGTTGACATGAGGCACAAATCTACGAAATTATAAACATTTCTACTGCTTGTAAGGTCCTAATGAGCACATTGGCCTCCATAATTTCTAAATGGCAAAAGGTAATAATCACTGATGGTCTTTATAGAGCAGGCAGGTTGTCTAAACTGAGTGATTAGGGAAGACAAGCCATAGTCAAGGACGTGACAAAGAACCCCTTGGTCATTCTGTCAGACCAGCATTTCTCTTTGGACAGTGAATAACATTCCAGAAGGGCAACCATCTCCTCAGCAATCCACCTGTATGGTTGATTGGCAAGCCAAAAGCCTTCTTGATATAAGGCACTGGGCAGCTTGTCTTGAGTTTGTCAAAAGGCACCTGAATGGGCTCTCAGACAGTGGAAAAAAACAAAACAAACAAAAACAAAAAATGTCTGATGAAAAAAATTATGAACTCTTTGGTGTGTAAGCCAGGTGTCATATTTGGACATTGATATATCAACACTAGTGAAAATTACTACAATGAAGCATGGTGGTGGCAGTATAATGCAAATGGAATATTTTAGGCTGCAGGAGCTGGCAGACAAGCTGAATAAGGTCAAGGATAGATAAAGCAATGTACTGTTTCTGCTCCAGACTTCTCTTGACCTCAGACTTGGGTAGAAAAAAAACCAAAGGACATGGGTGAGTTCTTAAAGTAGCTACAAAGCTATGGAGTGAATTTTGATTTGTTTTTGCTGCAAGAACAAAATACATTTTTACATGTAAATAAAAAAAAAGCTATCCAGAAATGAAACTTTGAAAAGGTTTTTAATATGAAAACGATTTTGAGAGTAACTTTGCTGTTTTCTGAGCTTGTTTTATTTTCTCAAATGTTTTATTTCAAAAGGAATTTTCTATGTTATATTTTTCCCTTTTCCATTTTTTATACGTTTTTTGGTGCCATTTATCAATGTGTGTACTTTTGCGTTCTCATGTGCCTGTGAACTCGCAAAACGTCATCAGCCCCAGCCCTAGTACTGTTCCAGTTCACAAGAACAAGAAGACAGAGAACGGACAAAGTCCCATGATGTTGTTCTCGCCCCTCCCTCTTTACCGAGTATGCATCAAAGCAGACTTGTCTGTTCTGGGGATTGACAGCTGTCCCAGCATGCACTGCAACAGCAGCTGGTTACAGGGAAGCGCTCATAGAGCGCAGAGTATTAAAGGGGTCATAGAATGATTCTATAGGGTATTTGGTTCTGGACCTTAAAGTCTCTGAAAGGGTGTGTAACGATGGTTTGGCTGAAAATGGCATATTTGCTGTTCTATGAGCCCTAATGCAGCCTGGTTAAAAGCCCTAGAATGAAACAATGAGGTTTTCTTCCTTTTATGGTATGATCATGAATATTAGATGAGCTGTGTGCTGATTGGTTGGTTTACAACGAGCAAAGCTGCTGAGCAAAGACGCATCATAGCAACAAGCACTCACTCATTAAAACATTGAATTGTTGATATGGTAGGGTGACCAGACGTCCTCTTTTTCCCAGACATGTCCTACCTTTTCATACCCCAAAAAATGTCAGGGGGGAATTTTAAAATTGTCCGGGATTTCGGTCGACTGCAGTGCAGCATGTAGTCGAAACACACCGGGCATTCGAACCGAGCCAACAGCTCCGGGGCTGGTCAGGGAACCCCGGTGGACGGGGGCGGGGAGCCGGCGGGGTACGGAGCGACCGAACCCGATCCAGTGACAGTAGCCTCGACATATGCGTCCCCGTGCTTCCCCCCGCTTGCCTTACCGGCCCCCAGCCCTTGTCCTCTGGCTGAGGACGGGCGGCTCATGGCTCTCTGCTGAGGTCCGGTCCATTCAGCGACACGTTATACTCCCCCCTCCCTCGGGCCAGTGAACCATTGGGCTGTTCTGCATGTCAATTTCGGGTCTTGACAAAAGTATAGGCTGCGTTTCTCTTGATGTCCATTGAAATTCACAGCAATATTTTTATTGTTCAAGTTTGAATGTTCATATTGGGCTTGAGGGAAGAACATGTGATCTGTGAAACACATTTCAAAATATTCCAGTTCATAAAATACTAAATCTGAAAAGAAAAAAATAATAATAATTTGTAATTATAAAATCTGTGAATAAAAATATTTATAAAAATAAAAAAGATAACAAATTTGTAAAAAAACAAAAAAAAAAAACAATAGAAAATATTATTTGGAAAAGCAGCAAGGTTACTCTTAGGACCTTTTATCAAATTAAGAAGTTTTCTGGAGTGAATAATCTTTTTTATTTTTATTACCATGTACTAAACATGTTCTTTGCTTCCAAAAATAATGGAACAACATTCACTCCATACAAACACACTGAACAGGTGTGGGGGGGTGGTAAGTATAGTCAATAGTATTCTTGCTTATTTATTGTCATTTCTCATTTTCTGTAACCTGAAATGCATATTTTAAAACCCAAAAGTATAAAAATTCAGGCTAATGGTAACTGTATACATATTTTTTTTTTAATCTCTAGGAAGCAGTGAGATTTTTTAAAAATGATCTGTTTGCACTATATTGCAGCAGCTATATTATACCACTGGCACTGGCCATATTAATGTTTAGTCCTGCAGACGTGAGATATGTTATTTATCGTCCCGTTTTAATGAGGAGTCACCCTGGGAAGCAGATGGTACATTAGCTGTAATAAACCGCAGCTGACTTCAGTGGTTTCCAAAGGGAATGTGGAACTGAACCGCTATGGCCTCACTATTTCACACCCAGAGTTGTTGTGGGGTCAAAAGGTGTTGGATGTGCACAGGGGAGAGCGTTCGTTTGACTTCATATAAACAGATCTCTTTTATAACTCTGGACAGGTTCTCATTGCCCCGAGTGAAGCGTCATATATTGATGTGGAGAGAACAGAAATTACTGTAAGCTGTGACCCCTTTGTTCGCGGAGCCAGCATTAAAGTTGCTGAGCGAGGACTTCACATTCAGCTCAGCTTTATTGTTACGCTCAGCAGAAGCAGTCTGAGCGCACACAGACACGCTAACGTGGAACTCACTGAGCACACCATAACATCCAGGCATCCTCTGAGATTTCAGCTGTGGAAATCAAAAAATGTACAGTTGGATGCTTTGGAAAAAGACTAAAACAACAAAAAAAGCAAGTATATCACTAATCTTAGGCTCAGATGGAAAACCCAGCTGCATTTTACAAGTCAAGATGGAAAAATTATCACATGCAATTCCTTGAAAGTGCTTCTGGCAGCAACCATTTATCCCCCCAAGGTTCTTTCTGAAGTCTGTAATTTTTGACTGCTTACTTCCCAGCGTGAGGTTTGCTGTCGCGTGTGATGTTCAAGTGTGTTTCATGTCCTCTGCTCTGTTTTGGAGTAAGACCTTGGACGAGAGGCAGCTGTATGAGAGCGCCTGGGCTCCCTTGGTCTCCGATTGATAATTCAGTTGTAGTAAATAGTTTTTATTAAATCTCTCCTGGGTGGTAGATGCTGCTTTCAACCCTGCTGTGCCACAGGGCACCTTGGAGGTAAACACAAGCAGATTTGGGGGGAAGTTGGGAGGCAATGGGTGGGATGAAAACAGCTACCGTCCTGATTGGACGCTTTTACAGAACAAACCTTTGGATGTGTTTGCAGAAATTATGCATGCATTGTGTTACTTCATCTTGCTATTCAGTCCAGTTAAAGGTAAGCCTAAGGGTAGCAGAATAAAAGTCTGTATGTACAGCTTATTTTTAGCCAAATACTGTTGTTACAGAGGCAGAGACGGAATCATTATGGAAGTCTCTCTGGAGAAAAGCGGAGAGGAGTAAAAGGGTTGGAAAAACAGTGGATCTCTGCAGTAGGCTCACTTAGAAAAATGAATGAATAAATTGGAAGTGATGGAATTCATGGTGATCTTCAACGCAGTAAGACGTTATTGATTTCTAAGGAGAAAACGCATTCTTAATGTGAGCAGCGATCCGGGTTTCTTTGTCTTTTACCTTGCTGTTGCTTCATTTCTTTTTCAAAGCTTTTTTTTACTAGAAATGACTTTAGACTGATGCTTACACGCATGTAATCATGGCCGTGTAGAATTAGAGACGGTGAGCTCTCATCTCATAGATGGCAAGAGCACAGCTAGAAAAGAACTGTGTCACATTTCTTTGTTCTATGTTTCCTGTTTGCCAATATACACTTAAAATGTATGTCCCAGTGCTGAATCAAAGCCTAGCTGATTTGCTTTCACAAGTGGACGAGCATTACTGTTGCCAAAAGGCTCCACTTGTTAATGGTGCATGGCTTTGGGAAAAAGAAACATACTAAATGGACTGGGAGAAGGAAAGGAAAGTGAGAGGGGATAGAAATTAAAAGGGCAAGAGAGAGAGACAGAGAGACAAAAGGGACTGATGGAGAAGAAGAGAGACTAAAAAAAGAAAAATAGAGAACAGAAAATACAGAATAACTCCTATAAGTCCGCTTCCACAACTGCCAGAAAAAAGAGAGAAGAGAGGAAAAAAAGAAAGAAAATAGAAAGAATATTCTGTTAAAGATAGGCCCTATGTTTGCACCTTGAAGGTCAATCTCTCCGGTTCTTTTTCCTGAGAAGAGATCACTCAGGACAAACTCTTTAAATAACACTTCATAGCTTATATGTGTTAGATAACAAGGAGACATGACAACAGATTCTGACTGAAATTGTAATCATATTTAGATCAGAAAAGTTGCTTAGAGTTTACAGAAGGCAGCCGCTCACTTCTGGGCTCACCTCTTAGAAAGTGGCCCCCATTAACAGTTAAAACGGCATTTTATACATCTCCAGTCTGTCACATCATCACATCATTACATCACACACGTTAGCAGATGAGGAGACATCCAAGGCTCCAGCCTTATCAAAATATTACACTATGTTCTTAGCTGAAGGACAGCGCTCTCATTCCATTTCCAAATCTTTTCCTTACACAAAATGAAGATTATAACTGTATATCCAGACAGAGAAACTGTCTTAATTAGGTAAAGTATTGTGGAAAACATTAATTCTGACACGCAACAGGCAGCTAACATTAAGATGTAACAAACTCACACATCATCAATGATATTTATCCTAACAATTCCAACCAGGACAAGGGAAGGAATACATTTACATGCAGTAAATACATGTACAAAAATATTGATGACCTGTGAATATTACACCATGTTATTCAGAGTTATAAATAGATAAAGCTGAAGTTAAGTTTTCAGTATAAGTGTGTATCTATTTACATCTAAATCCAAACATCAGTGGTGTAAATGCATGAATGTGTTTGGGTTTATAAGGTTTAAAAGATTTCTTCAATTGGAAGATATGCTCAGTATCAGACGTGAGGGGCCCCAGACCCTTCCCAAAAAGCTCAGAGGTGATACACAGGGGACCATAACCCAGGGTATCCAAAGTCACTCAAGAGTAAAGGGACACGAGTAGGGCAGACAGAGGGACAGCAAAACCGACCCGAGATGAGCAGACGAGATCCCCGGGGCCAGACCCCAGATCTACAGTGATAAGTCCATGTGCTCCACCGGCAGCTAGTTTCACTCAAGGTAGACCCAGTTGTGGGCCAATAAACCTGAGGACAAAATGGCACAACCCACACAGGGGCAGGGACCTGCAGCGTGCATAAGGTAGGGAGAAAATAGGTGTTTAATTTTTCTGTAGTTCATAAATGTGGCATAACAATGATGCTAATCAACAACAATTATTTTAGATTTCCAGTGGACTTCAGCATTGAAAATCACCAGAGCTATAGTTAAACTGACAATGCCAAAGTGCATGGCAGCTGGATGTTGTAATACATCGGGTAAAAGTGAAAAAAAAAATGTTATTTCACGTTTCTGATCCATGATACTCCAAGAACAGGATCGCCAACTTGAAGAGGGAGGATTTGCCATCGAACTTCTGGCCAGAGAAAAAACCCGTAATATGTAGCCAACATTTGGAAGAAGAATGTTTTCAAGATGACTTGGATAATAGCGCGTTGTGACAAACACCAGATACAGCACTGGGACTTGATCAACAGCCGATACCGCACCGTGACGTCACTAACCAGTAGGTGGCAGTAGTGTTCTTTGACAAACATGGATGCCTCCGTTAAAGCACATTAAAATAAAATTACTTCTAAAAACACTTATCATTTATTGAAAAGTATGTAATAATTTCATACTTGAAGTACTTTCAGAAGTTTGTATTCTGAATGTGACCAGACTTTTCCTTTAGTAAGTTGGTTTTAATCCATAGCAGCCTTTTTAAACTGAAAAGTCTTGATATGTTACAGAGTAATATGTAACACCTAAATCCTTATTTTTTCTCTCTTTGATAATTAAGCCGACTCCTTTTTCGTGTGATCTTTTCTCTGTTGGTGGCAATATTCCTATCCAATACAGTCTCCCTCCTAACTTGTCACATATTGAGCTGTCAGAAACCCCACGAGTCAGATACTGACAAGCGGGGTTCATGACATGCTGTAGCAGGAACTTTCAAAAATTTTCAATGAGCTGTTGATTAAAAACGTACCATTAACCCATCCCTTACCCTTTAACCTAAGGAAACAGTAGTATACATGTTACCATACACTCCTACAGCTAGCAAAGTAACTCTGATGGCTACATTTTATTTCATTACATTTTTTTTTCTTTGCAGGTCATGTGTGTTTCACATGATACAATGTGCACAACCTGTCATTTATTCTGCGCAGAACCTGGTCACTTCACTCCTACTTTGAAAGCAGGCTCTCTGTCTGCAAGTCGATGACAGAGTCTAAGGAGCAGAGTTCATGTTTTCTAACATGTGCAAATAAGGAGGTAAATGTGTTTTAAAATAAAGTTTCATGCAATTTTCCATATAAAAGACTTCCTACAGCTCTTCTTCTTCTTATTCATTACACCTATCTGATCCTGAGAACTGCTAAAATTGACAGTGACAACCTTCCCCATGTCAGAATGCTGTGGTTAGCATGACTTGAGAGCAATTATCTGGTTACCAGACAACTTCTCTGCGTTCTTCTCATTTGTAGTCGTATTTCCATATCAGTGCTATCTACGATATTTCAGAGGCAATCTTGAATGTTTGTGTTTTTCCATTTAATACCTAGCAGAAATGAAAATGTGTGATTTTGACACCTAATTTTCTGCTGCGGCGTGTTCCTTCTTGTCTTTCTGCACGTATATTCTTAATGTTGCTTCTCTGCTGCTGAAGTTGCCGTTTTAAGATACCCCACCTGACACTGAGGAATTGGTGATGCAAAGTTATCGGCTCGTCTCATTTTTGGCCTTGACACTCGATTCCGATTTGAGGTGGGGAGCCAAGGATTAAAGATGATATCAAAGCCAGGGAATGAGTACAGTGAGTCAGGAATGATGGCAGAGATAGCAGGTGAAGGTAGAGTTTGTTAAGACATGCAGTGCAGTTCTGTGGCTCATATATAGTGTTTGGGTACAGGGCAAAAAAGATTTATGATTGGACATTTGGTGGTTTGCTTTAGTTTTACTGAACAAACTTTATAATATCTGTCTATTTTAAATACATTTCTTTCTAGGTAGTTTTTTCTGACTGTAAACATGCACATTAGCAGTTCTTGCACATCCGTAGTTCATGCAAAATTCAGCCTTATTAATACAATTATCAATGATATTTCTATGGTCTGTTAAGTACCTCTTGTTTTCATGTGCTTTTTTGAGCTTGACCATTTTTCAGTGTTGCTAGAATCCTCCACATTATCCAAAATCACTCAATGTTTTTTTTTTGTTCTTCATTGAACTTGAATGTCTCTTTTACTGTATAGTTTAGCCTCTCACATTATTATTACTGTCTACCTCAATACCTCCGTTCTGGTTTTTCCACTTTTCACACCCTATTATATCCACTTATTTCATTCTATACTATTCCCACATCAATGCCATATTTGCATTGGATGTTAGTTTAAAAAAGCTTGTAACTTACCAAACATATTCATTATCTATTGATAATGGCTCATGATGTTCCACAGTCT
>NW_015151097.1:412021-415544 GCF_000732505.1 Cyprinodon variegatus
CAAAAAAGTACTCCAGAGTGTTGTTCAGCATGGGGGTGAGTAGAAAATGAAGGCTAATCATGTTTTGGGTGTACTATTCCTTTAAGACTCCAGAGCTCCAACTCCGCCCTGCTCCGGTGCACCCTCTGCTGGAGGTTTGGAGGAGGAGGGTTAAAGTTAGCCAGGTGCCCGGCAGGTGATGTATGGTTGGGTCTGGCTCTGAAGGGAAACTGGGAAGATCGGACAATGCAGAGAGTGCAGAGTGAAGGGAACAAATTATGAATGATTTAACAATCCTTTATAGGCTAAATAAGATTTTTTTTTCTTTATCCCCCCAAAAACCTGTAAAAAGTATTCCTTATTGCAACCTATCTCATCATTAATATTTTTGTCCTCCATTTTTATTTAAAGTAGCTCAGTTTCCAATGCAGTCTTTTACTTATTTATCTGTTAGCTGCATTTTTGTTTTTTATGTTGACCAGTGCTGTCTTTATATATTCTTATAAAAAACACAAAACGGTGCCAAATGGCGTCTCGTATACAAAATAGTGCCCCGTTCATTTTGAGAGTGCAAAGATGCCATTTCCAAATACGGGTCTGCCATGTGATCAGTCTCCGCCCCTCCCTGCAGGCTGCAGCGAGGTCCTACTCAATGAATGTCCACCTTACAGTGAGCTAAGGTGATCCTTAGGGGTGAAGGACGCCTAAGCTTTGTAGTGTCACCACATTTATGATACATGTTTTATTTTCAGGTACCAATAGCATTGCTATATCAATATTATGTATGGTGAATGTTGGGTAGGACGTAACTACTTTTGTCATGTTTAGGAAGGTAAGAAGTCTGTTGCTCCGTTTATATCCAAGAATCGCTAAGCAAAGAGAAGATAAAGTGCACACATTAATCCAGGAGCCAGAGCAATCTTGTAATCCACTCAGTATGCTAATTGCCTGTTCTTTCTCCAGCAAAGGGGTTTACAGGCCATTAAATGGCACTGAGCAGTTGACAAAGGATAGCCAGCATGCTCCCCACCTACTCTAACCCTGGCTCTGTTTCTTTCTTGGGCAGGTTGTTACTCTCCCACACAACATCTCTCTGCAGAATTGAATATATTATTGGTTTATTTTTTTCTATGCTTCCTAATTACATTAATTACATAGTTGGCATTTATGATGCCAGGAAGCGGAATAAATGTTTTAGACCGGTTTTCTCCGACAGAAGTCTTTTAAATGATTTTTTTCCTGATATGTATTTGATTCCTCTTTTGTTTCATATCCAACTCAGGTTGGAGAAGCTTTGAAAAATGTCCTCTTACAGATTACTTGTGTTTCTGCTTTTTATCATACTTTTCTCTTTTTTTATTTTCTCCAAATTTCTAATCATTTCGTGAAAATAGTGAAAATAATGTTTAAGGTAGGTAATTTTGTAATAAATGAATTGACTCTTTCTTGTCATAAACTGACCGATTACCAACATTCTCTATGTTTAGTAATGCTAACTATACTCAGAAACATATACAACATTACTAATATTATTGTTATCAGTTTAAATTCTTTACAATGGCAGCATTATATTTAAATAATGATAACTTCTATTTTCAAACAGATTTTATTTATAAATTAATACCTTCTCCTCTCACTTTACTTGCCTATTTATTTGATCAACTACAACATACATGTAACCATTTCGTGGAGGCTTATTATTATTATGCTTATTCTAAATTATAGTTATTTTAATTTTTTGTTCTGTTTTCTTTTTTTATTGCATCCATTACATGCCCAACATTGTATTATGACATACATGCTTCCCCCCCATCTTAATGTAACTTGATATCACCTTCTGTAATTTGTTTTACAAATGCACATCTTATTACAACCAATCATTTAAATGGAACCTGAATGACAACATGACGTGGACCAAAGCTTTTCAAAAGCAACACATAATACTGGAATTAGAACTTCATGGACATTTTTTAAATCAGTTATTGACGTGGAAAGAGAAACATTGTTATCTAAAGAGTTTTGGATGTTATTGAACCACAGTGAGCTGTTCTCTGCAAAGGAATCTTCAACAGATAGGCATATCAACATTTCTCCAAAGGATTAAAGAATACTTATCAAGCAGGTCACAAAGAGACCCATGATTCAACTATCAGAAATAGCATGGGTAAAACTGGGGCCAATGGAAGAGTTCCAAGGTGAAAACCCCTTCTGACCAAATAGAAGACAAACGCATGTATCACATTTGCTAGAAAATATTTTGAGGAGCCATAAAACTTTTTGGAAAGCATTATTTGACCAGACAAAAAAATAAAAAAAGAAACTGTTATGGAAGGTATGTATCCTGATACACATGGCATGATATTAGCTAAATATTTCAGAAATGTGAGAAACATGGTGGTAATGTTATAATGTGTGCCTGGACAGCTTGCCTGAGAAACATACATTCTACTTTCTGCCAAAACTTTCAAAAGGAAAATGTTCAGCATGTCAGCTGATGACCTTCAGCTCAAGTGCTCATTGGTTACGCTGTAGGACAATCTTTATCAACACATGGAGGACAATTTTTTTTTCACATCAAACAGACTGTTTGGTTGTTTTTGCTTTCTTTTTCTTTAAACTAACTGAAGCCTACTTCTAGAATCTCCTTTCATCTCAGCTTATATAATTTTCTTTCTTTATATAAAACATTAAGTGTGACACAAAGTGTCACAAGAAAACAAAAGAAGATCTCAGTAAGAGGGCAAATACTTTCTCATGGCACTGTAAATAATAAAAGATAGTTGAGTGCTATTGTCTAAATGCAGCCCCACTCATGCGCAACTCTCCTCTCTGCCGTTTTGCCCTACACAGGGGGATCTTGCCAAGGTAAAGTGCAATTCTTAGCGCACTACTGCCTATGCAGTCTCCCAAGTGGCCTTCGCATCCTCAGCATGATGGATGTTGTTTCAGATTCAGTCTCTCACTGCACTGATAAAACAGCCTTGTCAAAACACCCATACCCCACCAGTGTAAGCAGATAAAGGTAGTTGAAGATGATTAAAAAGATTTGTGCTTTGCGTCATTTATGATGCCAACTGCCAAGGAACGGGGCTATGACAGATGAGTCAGACAAGAGAGTTCGGCATGATCCTGACTGCAAATGTTGCTGGTAATGGCCAGAGTGTGTTTTTTTAGATGCGGCTAATGAGCATGGCCATTAGGCATAAATGACATTTTAAAAACCTGGGGAGCGCAGAATGAAGAAGCACCCTGGATAGACTCCCCGTCGGCAGCAAATATGCGGAAAGCATCTGGTGGATGCAGCACCCAGCTCACTCAGATGACCTCCACCCGGAGTGTCGTGGCTTGTCAGTCTTCTCACCTCAGGGGGGACTTATGAAACTTAGGCTCCGTATAAAAAAAAATGTCACATTAGTATCATTAGTATCTCAGAGACTTGTACAGTTGATGCTACAAATTGATTTGAAAAAAAAACAAAACAGTTTTTTTCTGCATCGTAGACTTTTCAAGTGATGCTTCAGCAACAACAGAGCTTTTATTTCAC
>NW_015151097.1:417722-419354 GCF_000732505.1 Cyprinodon variegatus
CTCGTTACTCTTGGCTTCGGTTTAATGTTTATAAATATTTATTTCACGTCATGTGCTCCATCCAATGCAGATCCTTGGCTCCACCCACATCTAGGGAAAACTAGTGTGATCAGATGAGTCATAGAACGCAAACACTCATTGGTTAGCTAAAGGAAATCATCAGAAGCAAGCAGGTGTTCTTCAAACTGCTAACGTGAATTGTCTATGCCATGCTACAATGTGGGATTCAGAAAAAGATGTTAAAATGTCTGAAAGGTCGGACACAGGCGAGAGCATATCGGGAGATGGAGACCAATAACCATCTTGGCCTTTTCTAAAAGAATTTTTTAAAATAGTCGAAAAATTGAGCTTTCAATTCATATAGTGGCATCTGGCTGTTTTTTTAAAGTTTACTTTATACTATTTTAAGTAGTTTTGGAGCAAATACTTTTTCACTTTTACTTGAGTAAAGAGGTCAAGTTGATACTTCAACTTTTACCAAAGTGTTTTTAAACTGCAGTATCTATACTTCTACGTACTTAAGTAACAAATGTGTGAACTTTTGACACCACTGCCTAAATAACAACCTTTAAAAGGACAGAAGACTGTTGATATTCACAGTGAAGAACATTGTAGATGTGGGAACATGGAGAACTCATATATGTGAAACATATCTGGGCTACCTGAAGGAAGAGTAAAGGACAACACATATTTTAGAAAACCAGGCTGGGGGCAGCTAACTCCTATGCCTGACCAATATTTTTACCATGCTGTGTTTCGTTGGTGCGTCGTCTTTTAAGGAATCATCCACCACTAAGGGCTGGTAATGGTAAACTTGGCTCTGGTAAGGCATCATTTGACAGATATTAATTTATGAGATGCAACACACTCTTCACTGGATGTGTTCCTCTTATGGCTGTATAAAGCTCAACAAAGCAGAGTTTCCTTGAACGGCTGGTGTATTTTTTTTGTCTGCTCCAATAAATCACCGTTATGATATCTTTTTATGCTAGAGAATGAAAGTAGTTGTGCAAGGTTCCAGCCCACGGACGGCCATGGTCTTCAAAGTAAAGCACTTCTATGTAAATAAACATCTAATGCAAATGTGACAAAGGTGTACAGATGTGATTGGTTGCAATGTTGAATAGTTTCTTTAGCTGGAATCGCTTTACAACAGCAGAAGTCCTTTTGCGTTTGGCCTTTCTTGGAGTACCAGTTGACCTGTAAAGCTTAACGAAGAAAGTCACCTGCTACACATGAGATACTAATTGCTAAAAATCTCTTATTAGAATCCTAACCAGACAAAGAAAAATCTGATCCCACATTTATGATCAAAATTCTATAAGGTTTTAAAAAATAAATAAATAAATAAAACAGTTTCTACATGCAGTTCAATTCTGCTGATTCTGCTAAAGTTGCTTTTCTCTATGGGAAAAGGAATGCAAAGTTTTTCTTTTTGCCCTGCGCTTGCTCAGTGGGAAGTTCAGCAACATCAACATAGAGTCAGCGAAGCAGACACACTGAGACTATATAAATAAACTGCTGCTGTTTTATACCTTAGCATTTCTGCTCTTTTTTTATGTTAGT
Source organism: Cyprinodon variegatus (assembly GCF_000732505.1). Classification (NCBI taxonomy): domain Eukaryota; kingdom Metazoa; phylum Chordata; class Actinopteri; order Cyprinodontiformes; family Cyprinodontidae; genus Cyprinodon; species Cyprinodon variegatus. The sequence goes on from NW_015151097.1 coordinate 419,289, forward strand.
GCATTATTTGTCTACACAACACTTGTCTTACAAATACTTGGTGCTTGAAATAACATTTAAACTGAT
>NW_015151097.1:420880-424001 GCF_000732505.1 Cyprinodon variegatus
AGAATTAAGTGGTAAAATTTTGAGAATAAAGTCATAATATTACAAGAATAAAGTAATAAAATTAGGAGAATTAAGTGGTAAAATTTTGTGAATAAAGTCATAATATTACAAGAATAAAGTAATAAAATTAGGAGAATTAAGTGGTAAAATTTTGTGAATAAAGTCATAATATTACAAGAACAAAGTCAAAACGAGAATAGTCATAAAATTACGAGAATACAGTCGGAATATTAAGAGAATAAAGTCCAAAAAAATACAGGAAACAAGTTGTATTTTAAGACAACTCTTACAACAAGCATTGTCTTCCCTAAAATGAGGAATGTTGAGCATTATGTAAAGTTACACTTTGGTTCTAATTTCATAAATAACGAAATTTTTTAGCACACCAGCATCAAATTGGGCAGGAGGTCAAAGGTTGCAATAGGTTGCAATTAATGTAATGGCATTACCAAAATGTGATAAGTAATAAGTTAGATTGCTTTATCAGTGACGAGCTAACGCAATTAATAATGCCGATACTCCCAACATTTTCTGCTACACACTGTTTTCTCCATATTCTTAGTATTTATTTCCTATGTCAGTTCAATTTTTACCAGGATTTTTATTTATGCACAAAATTGCTTTGATTTGTTTGTATTAGTGTATCTCTTGGATTGTTCAACAACATCTAAAGTATAATTAGAATATCATATCAGTGGTGCCACTCAGAATGTTTAAACTATGAACATATTGAAGTGTTCAACCCCTTTTCAATTACTATTATTTCATCATTATTTTGATTTTAAAATTATTCATAGTTAAAATTAATGATTAAAGAAAACTGCTTCTGGTTTATGGATTATCAGAAGGCTTATGGGTTAATTTATCTGGTATATGTTGTCGTAGACAGCATAGTTCTTTAATAGACATGAAGCGTCAAAAAGTGTTTCTCTAACATGAATTGTGAGCGGGACTCTTAGTTTTAGCCCTATGACCACATTTATTTTTACATACAGAGAAAATATTCTTGTAAGCAAGGAAAAAGTACAATAACCTTTCAAAAATAGCTGAACTGTAAGTGCCAGATTTCTTTAGAGGAAAGTGAAATCCATTTGTATTGTTTGTGGACATACATTCTGTGGCCAAAGATGGAAGTAGATAAAAGATTATTTGTTGAGAAGAAATGTAAAATATATTCAATGACTTCAGGCTCTTTTTTTTTTTTTTTTTGCGAAATGAAGGATCAAAGGATATGATTGGAATGTCTCTTTGCCAAAGATCTTTACTCCTGTAAAATATGGATGCAGATCCAGCTTGTACCATTCATAAGACAAAAGAAATAAAGTTTAACCCAGAAAGCTCTCCCTTTAAAGCCTCTATAATAAACAATGCAACAGAAACCAGCAGGGTGAGGAGCACCTTGCTAAATGAGGTCATCTCCACACATCCTTTGATCCCTCGTTTCTTCATCTTGTCAAGGAGTGGCATATGAGAGGATCTATCTTTGTGAACAGTTTTGAGCCCCCAAAATTACAAACAAACGAAAGGCGAGGGATCGATATTATGTGTCTCACAGAATGATGAACTGGCACTTCAGAGGGGGGGGGAAATCGATGTTGCGTCCCCTCTCCTCTGGTCTCTGCTCTCTGTGGGTCCTAAACTCTCTTTGCAGTCCTCATGCAGCTGTGTTTAAGTGTGTGCTCAGAGCTGGGTTTGTTCCTGGGCTTTAATGGCCCTTTGTTTCTTCTTCCTTTTTAGCCTGGAAGACCCCTGCCACTTTGATGTGTGAACGCACCCACAGATAATGGCCCAGCGGACACACAGTTGACGTAAGTGTAAGTGCTTCTTGTCTGATTTACAGCTTTGGTGGTCCTCCACCCCTGCTGCCCTTTGGGCCCCTGCCTATTGATCAGAATACATTGCATTCCTTAAATCACAATATTCCAAGCTGGCTAAATGAAAACATATATTCGCTCTAAAGCATGTCTGGGACAATTTAATTCCTAGTATTTGTTGCTAGATTTGTCTTGTTCCACTGGAAGCTTTGTTAAATTAAGTTTTTTTGCCATTTTAGAAAACTGGAAGAAAGTTCATTGTTTCCCTAAATGTAGAATTAATAAACTTCTCCGAGGGGAAAATTGGATTCCAAGAGCTTTGAGTGAAGCTCGAAATTAACTGTGGCACTTTGGTAATCCCTTAGGATCACATTCGCCAAGAGGGAAGTGCTTCTTGACTAAAGTTCTGCTCTGTTAAAAAGAAATACAAAATCACTCTAATAAACGTGAGAGGTAAATAAGCTTAGAGTTAGTACAGTACTTGCTTATATTATGAGATGTGGGTTAAGAAGCTTTTACTTTAAACACATAGATTAATTTGGTTGTCTTTGTTGAAAAGGAAATATATGTTTATAAAAAACACTAGGGCCTGAAATTCATGAAGTGAATTTTTATTTTTTAATTGTTCTAATTTATTGTTGTGTCTTTGCTCCTTAGTCGAGAGCAAAGCCCATTGGTAGATTGTTATGAACGCCCATTTGAAAGTGAAAAAAAAAATGGCCCATGATATGTCCTAATCGAAGATTTAAAAGTCATATTAATGAGATACAGAGTATCTCATTAATATGACTTTAAATTCTATAATCATGGCTTGTTATCTAACAAATATGACTGAATCTCATATCTTATATCTTTAAATATTATAATTATAACTTTGAAAGTTGAAATTGTGATTTTTTTAAATCACAAAGATTAATCTATGTCATAAACATGACTTTGAAATTAGAAATTATCAATATATTGTCATGTTCGGATTAAGGTGTCTAACCCACATGCAGAACACTCGGAGGCAGAAGAAAAGTTCAAAGATTTATTTACAATAAATGTACAAAGTTTGATCAGATCCAGGAGGGGGCTTGACTGGTCACGAGTGGGTTCACTGCTGAGGAGGACAGAGAGATTAGTGGAGGTCCGGGTGTTTTGCAGGTTGTGAGTGTTCAGGTCAGAACCTGTTCAGGAGTGGAGCAGAGCAGCAGAGGGGTCGAACCTAGAGGGTCCAGAGGTTGTCGGCAGGCTGAGGGCAGAGGCGGAGGCAGAGCTTACAGAGTGCAGGCAGATCTCAGAGAGATTTTCCTTCCAGTAATCTT
>NW_015151097.1:424619-462416 GCF_000732505.1 Cyprinodon variegatus
CTGCCATCCCTCTGTCTGCCATCCCTCTGTCTGCCATCCCTCTGTCCCTGTGTCCTTTTACTCTGGGGTGCCTTTGAATATCTATGGATTTAGTCTCCTCTGTGTCAGCCCTGGGGTCTTCGGGGTGGAGCTGAGGCCCTTCACACATGCTATTGAGCATATTTCCTAAGCTTTATAAACTTTATATACACAAGCACATTTATGAGTGCACACCCCAGGCATTCTGATCCAGTTGTTCACTAATACACAGTTATCTCAATTCTAAGCTTCAGCTTTGACTAAATATAGCTCTGACTAACATTGTGTAATCTTAGTAAGATTTGCTTTCATTGTTTTTATACATGTATTTCTGCATGTCCATGGGATATTACCTTTTTTGTCGTGGTTGGTGTGCTTTGCTTTTTTGTCCTTCTTTCTTGTTTCTTGCTGGTGTGGAAGCAGACTTGTAGGCTTGGTTCTGTATTTCCCATTTTTTTCATCGTTCCTTTTCTTTTCCATCCTTTTGTCCCCTTTCTCTCGCTCTCTGTCTCATTTTCTCTCTCTGTCTCTCTCCTGCCTTTAATTCTTTTAATTATCCCTTTCTTAACTCCATTTCTGTCTCTGTGTTTATTCCATGTTTTTTTCTCTAAGCAACTTCTAATAAAGTCTCATACACAACTACCAAGTGGAACCTTATAGCAACAGCCACGATGGTCCACTTTTCAAAGAAAATCTTTTTGACTATTACGCATTGCCCAGAAATCCATTCTCATTGCTATAATGGTACAGGGACAGGACATGTATAAATAAATAGATAAATGAAATATTTATTATTTGTCCTCAGTACAGAGACCAGGACCAGTTCTACAGGGACACTGGCCCCTTTTGGCCCCTGTCTTCAAACACCTATGATTATAACAGGTTCCTGGGTGACATATTTAATTGTTACAACCTGACTGTCCATGTATTCTAGTGAGCAGAACCATGTCCAAAACTCTTCTTTTTCTATCTTTGTCGTAAATCAGAGAAAAATGTAACAATCTAGGGTGCACCAATGACCACTAATACTGGGAGGGGCCAAGCTCTATTACTCCAGTCCTGACGCAGTCGGAGAACAGTCTGCTCACTGCAGCGCCTTTTCTGGCTTCTTAGAAAAAGGGTTTTAATTATAGAAATAAAATAACTGGAAATTTTAAAGGCTTCCAAACATATACTTGCATCAGCATAGATTCGTTTCCACAAAATATTTTCTCATGACAAATGATTCCTTCCAGTAGCAAACTGCATCAAATTCTACTTGTTTCATGTTGTTTTTCCATTTAATCAGCATTAGTGGGTGTTGTCTCCTGTATATGAAAGCAGCGCCTGTGCTAATCTAACCTGTCCTGGGTGTCACCTGCTTGTGTAATGTAGCTGAGCTTTCAGACAGCCTCAGTTGGAGCTTGAAGCCAGCGCTGTCAGCTGTAGAGAACTCTCCCTGTCAGGCCTGCCTCGTAAAATTTACTGCTGCAAGATGAAGACCGAGACAGCTATCCATGTGGGGTATACGATAGGAGAAAAAAAGAGGGTCATCCATACGGCCATCTATCTGCTGCATCTATCTACAGAATCTATTTGTCTCAGTTTCTTTGTCTTTGTTTGTCTCCAGGGGTGCTGCTCTGTGGCGAAATATTCATGGTACGTGCGGGGAGTTTGACAAGCTGCTTTGACACCTCCACTCTCTCCACCCTCATTTTCATTTCCTCTCTTGCGTCGGCACTTTACCTCACAGCTCCTCTGGTCTGCTGTTCAGTTATGAATTGTACGCTGAGTACAGTCAAGATAAAAAGAAACTATCAGCACATTGCTTTTACATTACTTACCTGAGAAAATAGGTTGTTAAAAATAGAAAGGCAGCATATCTTGGGGAACAATGTCTGAAAAGATTTCATTTGAGCTCTTATCACTTCTCTGTGAAGGCTCTCATGCTAAAATTGGCAATTTATTGTATTCTGTTTAAGATTTTTTTCTCATCTCTTCATAATGGAAATATTTCCAATCTTGGTTTGAAATCTTTGCAAACTTCTGTATTTGGTGTACCTGAGCTGTATAGTTGTGTGTCTTTCAGGTACTGCTAGATAAAACTTCACAGAGAGGTATTCTAACCACCAGAGTTTGGAATGGAAATCTGTATTTGTTAAAAAATATAAAACCTCAGATCATCAAATATGAGCCTCTGTTTATTACAGTCAAATCGATTAATCTGCTAAAAATTCCCTCACTTCTCAGATTTGGGCTTTAATTAAAGTTGTATTCATACCACAAAGTGTCTTGTGTATGATAATAACGTTACCTTTAGAGAAAAACCTCATAGGACTGGAAGTTCATTTTCAAAATACCAGTGTAAACGTGCATGTAGCTGGTCAGCAGTTATATAAAGAGTTTGTTTCCTGTTTTGATAACAAAGTTTTGCCCAATAGGTATCAGCTGTGTCGGACACAGCTCGCTGCTATGCTAGTGGTATTTTAAAGTTAGCAGATATGCAATCTGCACGACAAAATATTTGATCCACTGTTGAAAGGTGGAACAATTTTTTTAATGAGAACATTTTAAGACAACGATAGGCCCATGAGCAACATCATTTGGGTGGGCCAACACCCCCAACCCCACGCTGCCCCGCACCACCCAGTGCAACACATTGTACGTAACGGTTATGGTTTTAACCTATGCTCTGGATTACCCATAATTCCAAGTTGTATTGTAAAAAATAAAGTACTCAAATACATTGTTCTTTTAAGATCTTTATTGCGGTTTAAAACATATTATATTAGTGCATTTTTTACCAACCGCCTAATGTTCTATACACATATTATTATTACTATGTTATTAACATAGTAATTAAAAGTACCACTGTCTGCTTTGCTATTGGTGCCATGTTGAAACGGCTCACCATCATGTTGAAATCAATGTGTTGGGGTATAAATAAGGTCCAGTCAGTCAACCTAGTATGAGGTGGGTTTAAGAGGCGTTTTTCGCACCATTACATCTACAGAGAGACGTCCTAGTCCACAATTGCTTAGGGGGCTTACCGGGTGTCAGTGACAGGGCCCCTAAGAGGGCGGGGGCCCCTAAGCAACTGCAGTCTCTGCTTACCGATAGTTACGCCAATAGAAGTTTCTACTTCCATTTTTTGCTTTTTCGTCCCAAACTCATATAATCATAGTCCATTTCTATTAAACAGTGTAATGGGAGGTAAACAGTAGTTATTAACTTCTCATCTTTTCTAAAGAGAAAAGCTGCTATCTTGACAGGAGGTTTGTTTAAATCCATATCAGAGAGACAGTATTGATCAGCTCCTTGCTCTCTGCATATTTTCTCAACATCTTTGCGTTGAGTAATGATTAGCCCCGGGGGGAGAGGTAAACAGCAGCACAGAGAAGTTGCAAATCCTTTCTTCTTGGTAAGTTTTCGCAGACACCCTCGTTAAGTCATCATAACAAAACCGAGGCCTTTATTTTCCAACTGCAGAAATATCAATATGGATTTAGAAGTCTCCCTAAAGCCAGGTCTTCAGCTAATTAAATCTGTAATCACTTTGTACTGTAAAAACACAAGCGGAGGAGAGGAGGGGGGTTAAATGAGAGCCACTGGAACTTTATTTAACAAAGCTAATTGGGTCAGAGCTCCTTATTCTCATAAAGAACTGAGGTTACTTGGCATCCAGTTGGAAGGCTTACAGCTCTTTGCCCTCAAATAGTCAGACTCCCCGTGAGAGTGCGAACCAGAGTGTAGTCGCCAAGCTAACTATTGTTAACACTGCAGCAAGAAGACATGTTTAATTATTGCTTCATTGTTTTAAGTTGATTTTGTATATTGTGTAAGAGCATGGTGTTTGAGAGGCGCTCTGTGCTGAGACTGAATTCCAATAGTGGAAGGTGTCAAACAGACGGACAAATCCATGAATCATCTCTCTATTGTGCTCTTCATTAGCAGAAAGTGTGAATGTTATTCAGTCACTTGTGTCCAAATGATGTAATTATCTCCACATAGGCTCAATAGTTTCTAATTGTTTCTCAGAGGATCACTTGGAACCAGAATAATATAGAATAATTATATCAACGCAGTTTGACTCGCATTGTGAAAAGAGTTCTCCCTATTGAATAATGTTTGTCTGATTTTATTTCTACTTTTAGGTTAACGAATGTAGCCTTTTCCCAGAACAAAAGAAAAAAGAACAATTCGAAGTGTTCTCACTGAAGTTGTTAAGAGTTTATTATCGTCCGCACTCAAAAAAAAGTCTTGTACCAAGACACACAGAAAAGCCAATTAGATACAAAAAACATTTTAATTGTGGTAAATTGCCTGTACTTATATAGCACTTTGGTCAAGTCCTTAGACTTGACCAAAGTGCATCACACTACATTCAGTCATTCACCCATTCACACACACACTCACACTCTGATGGTGGCCAACACATTGTAGCCACAGCTGCCCTGGGGCTCCCTGACAGAAGCGATGCTGCCGTACACTGGCGCCACCAGTCCTTCTGACCACCACCTGTAGACAATGCAGGTGACGTGTCTTGCCCAAGGACACACACTAACACTAAAAGCCGTAGCCGTAGACTTTGCAGGACAAACACCTTCATCTGACACCACTGTATCATATAAAATCAGGTAAAGTTTTATCATCCTTAAGCTGACTTTATATTGGATTTTCTTTATATCAAATTGCAATTGATAATCTACCATTATTTAAAGTTATAGGGGACGATTTATGCGAATTTCTGAAAAGACCCACCCTCTCTACTTTAAAAAAATGCACATGCACAACTCTGTACCCACTCCAGAGAGGAAATGTCTATTGAACGTGTGCAACAGTATGCACGTGCCAATTTCTAGCAGTGATGTGACATGGATTTCTCCAAATACAATGCCAAACTTTACCTGTCCAATAGAAACTCCAAAACTGAGGCATCAGTTTTCATACACTTCGTAGACACTTTTCCTCTAATGACCCTTCAAAGAACCGTGGTGAGAAAGGTGAGCTTCAATGACTGTCTGAAACCACAGCTAACCACACCTATATGCCTGAAAGTGCACATGCAGAGAAAAAGACAGCTAATGGGACAAGCACGTAGGACGGCCTTACATATCACCAGAATGATTGATAAGTAGGAGGACCAATTATTTAGATGATCCATCTGCCAAAAGAACATCTTCCACTACACCTTTAATATAATTCAAGGTTTTTATTCAACAGACTAGGAAATTAGAATCTTTTCAAACTCAGAGTGTTTAATAAATGACGATTTACCAAGTGAATCATGTTTAGCAAATAAACCAAAATAATAATTAAAAACTTTGTTGTATGAGGCGTAACTGAGGAAATTCTCTCCCTAAACAGCAGGAGCAGCTACTGAGAGCAATAACACTGCCCCCACAGCAGGGATAGCAGCAGAACAGGGGAACCCTGCAGGACTTCATAAACAAAATGATTTTTTAGCTTTCATCTTAACAGAACATAATGTCTAATTAAATTCATTTAAAGGTTGTTTCATTTAGATCTAATCAGAAAATTGAGTCTCTTCTCTGTTGGTGCCCCTTGAATAGTAAAAAGCCCATATGAATACAACCCCCCCAATGAAATGTTAATATATATGTCTGTCTGTCTGTCTGTCTGTCTGTCTGTCTGTCTGTCTGTCTGTCTGTCTATCTATCTGTCTGTCTGTCTAGCAGTGTGTCAGCCAGTCACATGGTAACAGGTCAATGTATTCAGAATCAGCATGGGGAACATAGTGGCCTTTAAATACGGTTGTCGTTGTCAGTTGTCTGAACTGTCCGAAATGTTTTATTTACTACGTTTCTTCACTGCTGGACAGCACAGTAACAGCACGGTAGGGAACTCAGTTGTATCATCAGTAAGGTAAAGGGCAAATAGAGTTTAAAGATACACGCAATGGTTCAAAAAATAAAAATAAGGTCCTGTATTAGGCATATTTTTACAACACAAGAAAAAAAAACATTGTATTTTTCTATTATTGTTACAAGCGAAGGACACGTCTTCTCAATGGAACATTTTAAGATCTTTGTAAAACCTCTCAATCAAAACAAAAGAAAGATTTCATATTGACTCGGTTCTTTTCTTAGATTTTATTTTTTCAAAATGATTTTTCCAAATAACTGGTTTTTTTCAGATTGTATACTTTTATTATAAAATTGTTATTGCTATTATTATATTTTGATGAACCAATGGTGCAGACCCAAAAGTGAAGAAAATGTAATCAGTGAAATACAATTGGAAAAGACTGTAAGTTAACTTAAAAAAAATCAAATCTGATAAAAAAGGAAAGTTATGCTAAAATAAATTGTTTTGATTATAAAGTATCTTGTTTAATTCCTACACTAGATTGCATATAAAAAAGTGTTCTTTCCCTGTAACAATGATGAAAAAATTGTTATAACATTGTTGAATAAATAGTATACTCAAATTTAAAAATTGTGCAAATAAAAAACAGCTACTAGAGATGATGGCTTCAAAGGATTTTCTGCCTAGTACATTAATTTATCAAAATCATTCTGATGGAAACTGGGCAAAACATCCAAACACTATTTCTGTATATCTTGACACAACAGTGATACACAGAATCCATTATATTTTATTGATAGCACATTAAAGTTCCCATTAAAAAACAATATTTACCAAATGGCAGCACTTTGTGATATAGATAGAAAAGCCCAGCTATCCATTGGTGTGCCAGAAGAAACAAACACCTTATTAAATCCCACAGAAATGACAGATGAGCTAAAGAGTAGACACCTCGACAGGGTAATTCTCATTATTCACTGCCATCTGCCTCAATATGTTAGGCCAGAGAAGTCTCTGTCTGTGAATCTGTGTAACAAGGTTTCGACTCCTCCAGCTCTCCTTGTTACTCACATTTGCTTCTGTCCCTGGGGCTCTTTGTCTAAAGAGCCCGGACTAAACAAGCAGTCAAGGCCGAGCGCGGTCTGGCGACGTTAGCTCTGCCCTGGAGAGATCTTCACTACAACCTGATTTTCTTCCGGTCGCTTCCCTCACTCCCCAGACTGCACGCTCATTTTCACCCGGTGCTTGATCAAAGCCATTTCATGGCGACAAACTACAGTTTGATGGCGGAGAGAAAGATTTCAAAGTTCAGTTATTGCAGAGGCAATAAGGTGTTCTCGAAAAATTCAGTTTCATTGTTAAGTCTGGCAGATAATAGCCTCCATTATTAGAAACGATGCGTGACGTTGAAGTGATTTGATTGCAACCTCTGTCAGGAAACTCCACATTTTTGGTGTGACTGTAAAAGCAGAGCATTATAGGCAGCTTCTCTTCCCGGCTTGTCACATTCAGCTCACAGAGATCTGAATTAATATCAGCGATTGGTCCTCCAGTCACGTTCAGCCCCATCTTTTCACTCCAGCATCTGGTTTTAATTGGTGCGATGCTGTAAAGCTACAGCTGCTCTGCCTGTTAGGACAATAAATTACTCCAATTAGGAGTTAAACAAAAGAGGCTGTCTGACACCGCAGCCCACTGCCATGCCTTAAAATTGGAACGCAGCGGAATGAGGCCGTACCGTAACACCTGCCCCATCATTTCTCAGATCAAAACACAGCTCCGGTTCTGTTGGTTATGGAGAGAGATTGCTTTGCATGCCTTCTGTTTCCCTCTGTGGTCGGAGCTGCTAGCATATAAATTAAATACAGAAAGTGTCAGTGTTTGAAATCAATACAAGGAACATTGTGTAATTGCTAGACGGATGATTAATTGGTGTTTGCATCATGAGTTGTGGATACATCTAGGTTTTCTGGCAGCCGTCTGCCATATCGATGGCACCGGTAATGAAGGCAATAATGAGGGACGGTTCTGGAGGATGTGCAAAGGGAGAAACAATAGGAGCATCTGTGCCTCTCCATAGTTAGACTGTAATTGAGACCATATTTCATTTTGGGCTGCGAAAGCTTGCCCCACGCTGTACTCGCTGTCTACATTCCAGAAGGATGAGGCTTTTATTTTGCCGACGTAAAAAAAGACCTTCAGCAGCTTCGGCAACACAGGTGGTCTGCCGCTGGGAGGAGTTTGTGGCGGTGGCGGTCGTCGCGATAGGCCTGCTCTCCACGTCTCGGCCGTGCCATCCCTTTGCTTCAACACTTGCTGTGAGCATGCCATTAAGCCAGGAGAAGTTTGACAAGAAAAATGAAGTGTGCCATTTCCTGTGGCCTCGAGTGTCTCTCTGAATAATGAGCATGTTGCTCTGTCTCTCGCTCTCTCGCTTCTTGCCGTCAGATATACTTTTCTCCTTGAAATTTCTGTTTACTGATGATGGGGCCGGGTCTCCAGGTTGCCAATTGTGTGTGAAGAATAAAAAAAATGAAGTCTTAGAAACACTTCCAAAATTTGACTTCATTTTGGGAAATCCTAATTGGGAAGCCCTGGATAATTGTGGAGAAGCTGTGCTGGGAAAGACAAACACTTTATTCCGGAGCAGCATTTGGAGAGTTTGCACAAACCTTCTACAGTCTCAATTTCTGTAGAAGGTTTCTCTCTTTCAATGCAGTCTTTAAGCATTATTATGATTTAAAGCCAGATTCTTCTGATATACTATCTTGGCTTCTAGGGCTGGTTCTGAAAACGACCACCATAGGACACATTTACAATATAGCACGTTACAAGGTTAATATCATGATGATGATATTGGTGGTGGCTGGATCCATCTGCCTTATCAGTTCATTGAAGAGCTGAATGTGGGTTTGTATGGAGAGATTTCTGTTACTTTATTGTTGCAAAAAACACATTTTGTAGACTGAAATTTGGAAGAAAAAGAATGCAGTTCAGACATGAACGTTCATAAAATGTTGAAGAGGGAGCCTGCTGCGTTCCCAGATTATTCTATTTTTCATTTCACATTTATTTTTCAAACTGTTTTTTTTTTATGATTGAATCAATATATTTACTTTTGTTAAAAAAAATTCTGATTGGATTTTACAAATTGCACTTTTACAAAATTGCTTTACAAATCACAAAGTCTTTGCTTCAAGCCCAAACAAACGCTTGCTGTTGATATGACCACTAAAAATGTTGTTGCTAATGTCCAGCAGACTAACAGAAATGTGTCTTCTCTTGTCAATCCAGAGGAAATCCTCCCCCAATATAAAAGATCTCATCGGTAAAATCAATTTGAAAAGAAGGCAATTCATAAAACTCAATGTGAAAAACAGAATTTGAAAAAAAAAATTAAACATATAACCTGAATTTATTTTTCAATGCAATATGAAAATATGTAAACTTTTAAAATAGATTGTGTAACGAAATATAAAAAATAGATATGTAAACTAAATTTGAAATTATATATTTTTTGAAAACAAAATCAGAAAACAGCAAAATTATTAAAAAAATTTTTTAAAGGTGCAGCATTAATTGACAAGAAAAAAAGTTTATTATCAGGTTACAGAATGTTAATACAAATATTTTGAGTGTTTGTTTGCTAAAATCATTTTACCTTGCGCTGCAAGCTGGATTGTCGCAAGATTTGAGTTTTCAGTGTCACAACAAATCCATCTTAAAGGATTCCTGCTAATATGTCTGTCTCGTAACAACCAGTGAGTCGGACCAATGAAATGCCAGCAGTGTTTTTTAGGGCGGACACGTAGGAATGACGGCAGTCAGAACAACCTTGCCGAAGCATTACACACATGGCAAAGCTGGAGGACTCACCTGCCGATACAGTTAACTCGGTTTTAGCTAAAATAGCGTCATTTTCTCGTCACAAAGGAATCCCATTATGATCATTGTGTTTCCATTGGTCGCTCTCGTGGACGGCCATGTTGCCGAAGCTATTAAGTCTGAAACGACACAATTCTATTATGGAAAGCAGATACTAGCTGTCATGTCATCCAATCATTCTCGCAGTATTGTACTAAACGTCCCTCCTTTTCACGGACAGACTGAATGTATGTCATCCCAGATTGTTAACGTAGAACTCAGATCAGTTCTACACATATAAATCTAGCTACTCCCAGGTTAACAATCACTTGCTGTATGAGAGAATAGATCGTTAGCCTTCTGGTCTTTTGGAACTCATCTACCTTCAACAATGTCACAGTGAAATGACAAAATATTGAAACTGTTCTGTTTATTGTTGATTTACTTTGTCAAACGTCATTTTCTACAAAGTCCTGCTAAGGATTTAATCTTTTAACCCAGTTTTGTTAAAGCATTGATACAAAAAAATACAGGGTGATTAGCAGCGCTTAGAGTTTATCCCACCAATGTAGTCCCCGAATGTATCCGAGTTTCCCAAATAACCAGCAGCATTTCCAAATCCAGTATGCACACAGAAACGGGATGACAGTTTAAAAGATAAAAAAAACAGCAACCCTGCTGGAATACGTCCATGTCATCTACTGAAGTGCTGATAACTACTTGAGTGGCAAACAAAATGAACAAAATGAATGAAAATTCACCTCTACTGAAAACATGGTTTTATTCAAACAGCTTTTTACAGAACTTACCTTGTTTTTACTTCACTTTTAAACCAGTTTCTGATAAAGAAAATGTCAGATTTTGAGAAAAAATAATCCTCACAGAGTACTGCTGCCTAACCTATTTGGCTAAAAACAACATAACGGGGAAAAAAATCACAATGAAACCTTGATCATTTTCTCAAAGATGGATTTCAAAATTCTTGAGTAGTTTTCAAAACTTAAGATGCCCAACACATGGCAATAAAAAAAATATGGATAGAACAGTTTTGGTTGTACAGCATTCTCTTTTACAGATGAGTGGACTATGGCAGAGGCAATTGAGGAAGTGGCTTTGCTTTATTTGATGTGGTGATGGGGAAATAAAATGATTGACGGGAGGGAGTACACCTCAAAACATCATCCATGCAGTTCGGTCACCAGGATTACCATCCTACCTTATAATATTCTCTAGCTGGTTTTAGAATATTGGTCCAAGACTATCCAACATGTTGGAATTCCCTGATTTGTGATCGGAGGGGTCACAACATACTTAACACTATAAAGACACTACATGGCAGGATTATCGCTCCAACTATCTACCCCAAAAGGTTCCTAATATCAGGGTCTCACAGAAGGGCAAGATGGGGCAGAAATCCATAATATTAACTTGCCATTTGAATCAGCCTTTGTTGGCAAACCATACCTCACGGTCGATCAAGCGGAAAATTGTCTAATTAGTCCATCTTGAAACAAAATAAAAAACTGTATGCTGAGCATGGCGGCATAATTAAAAGTTAAAAACCTTTCCCAAGTGTGCACCCCTCCAGCCATATTCTAACAGGTCTTTTAGCTGTTTTTAGGGTGACTTTATTAATCGTTCTGACAGAAAAAAAAAGAAACGGCACACCTTATACTTCCTCACTCAGTCCTGTTTTCTCTGAACCACTAGAGACTCACATGACTGACCTCCACTAAGACAGCTGTGGTCCTGACTGTCGGAATCTCCCTGCTTATTATGACCGCTGTGCAATGGTAATGGGATGGAAAGTCTGCAAGGCGGTGATAGCACCATAGGAACGGATAGCCTATTACCCACCAACCTGCTCTGGTAGTAATGGTAAGACAGAGGGCACCCTATCTGTTATGGCGATGATGCATTTTAAACTGGAGCTACCGTAATATATCAGTGGACTATTATGGCAGAAAAGAGCATCCAGGGGGAGCTGGGCATGGTCATAATGCTGAGAAAATGGTGAGAAATATATACAGAGTGTGCCAAAGTGGGTTTATCATGATAAATTGAGGGGAGTGGTAGGTTTGCTCTCCCTGCTACAGTTGCGAAGGGCCAGCCAGTGTGTTCAAAGAGCGTGAATTGCCCAGGGAGAGCAAGACAATGAAGAGCGTGTGTGTACATGTGCACACGACAAACAAGAGCCACTCTGCAGGAGGAGAGCCTTAGTTAGCTGTCTGCTTGGCGCTCCGCCGCCCCTCTGATGTATGTTTATGGCCCATCATCTCTAGCCAATTACCCTGCCCCGGAATAGGAGCGCAGCGCGTCCTCATCAGAGCCGTCAGTGTCTGAGCGGGAAGACAGACAGCGACAGTTAACGTTCCTGGACATCCTGGGCAGAGCACTCTTCTCCCCAGGGGGCTCTGGAGATTCAGCTGAAACAGTAAAGCTTCAGAAGATGCAGTCTGCCAAGCCTACAGCTGCTCTGGGTTTTTAAGGCTATTCTTTCATTGTGTGCACAGTTTGGTGCCCCCGTGGGTGTGAACGAGTACGGTGTGGGTTTTGTGAGTTGGAACAATATTTGTGCAAACTTTTTGAATCTAGTGTTTCCCATGTGCTCTTTGTGTTGTCCCCCATTTTTAACTTCCAGGTTTAATTACTGCTGTTTGCACAATGCTAAATGATATGTGATCACAGCATGTTTGTGTTTGCCAGGTACTGAAGCAGCAGACGTGTTGATGAGTCCCGTCCATGCCACCCCTCAGAGTCTCTCCTACAAGCACATCTGAACTTCTTAAGGTAATCCCTCCTCTACTTCTATTGTTTTCCGCATGTGCTGCAAATGAGTTTTTTTCTGCGACAGCTGCCTTCGTTTGCTTTCCCAAAAGAACTGTTCACACACAGAGGGGGGAACTTTAAGAAAGGTAAACAGCGTCAAGCTCACAGCTCAGCTGCAATAAAAACTAATTTGCTTTGAGCAGACACTGGTTTATTATACTCTCAGCAAAGAGGTTGAGAATTACTTGATTAAAAGCATGAAAGTTTTAAAATTCAAATGTTTGACCTGTGTTGAGCAAGACATAGGTCAATAAACATCAGTGAGGACTTTTTGTATTTCTTCTGGGCTTATGGTGCATTCACACCAAAGGCTTTTGATCATCATGACATTTGGTTTAAATGCAAAGTCTATCAGAGACAGCATCAAGCAGCTTCAAGAGGTCCGACCACACGATTTAAGTGACAGGAGTGGCGATTCTCGTGTCAAAATCAGCACTTTTTGAGCAGTCAAAAGTTTAGATTTTCTGAGATGGAAAATCTGAACCTTTGCCGTCAGTCACTCAGTGTAGTGGAGACCTACACTACATGCAAGCATTATAAATATATAGCTTTGGCAAAGAACTTTATAAATACCTACTCTTACTAAGAGAAATGCTAACCTGCCAACAAATCATAATCAACTTTACATTCTGGTACTTACAGTTTTTTTTTTTTTTTATCACAAAATTAAAAATGGCTTTATATTCACTTTCAGCTGCTGCATACAGCATTGACAAATCCTAGAGCTGTCACCTGATGGTATACGGGGGGTCTGCCTCTCTGGACAAGAACAGAATATTTTGGTAGGATCATAATCCTGATGAACTGACTGCACAGATGAATTACTAAGGTAGAATTTTACACCTAAAAACTTAAAAATACCCATTTCTAAAATCATAGCTTATAAGGCCAAACACACTCTCTATTGCTAGGAAAGGAAAAGAGGAGCTCAAGGCTTTCAGAGCATCTAACTTTAAAACACACAAGCCTCCAAGTTCAGACATTGGACACATTTTTGACACTCAAAATGGGTTTGGTGTGAACGCACCATAAGAGCAAAGTTGTGAATTTGAAACTACCAAGTCGGAAGCTTTGGCAGGACAATGCTGCTGCTTAGGAGAAGAAGTCACCACCCAGTATTTGTACTTTGATGCAATAGTTTTCCTTTTGTTTTTTTTGGGACACGCTATGTGCAGCACAATTGCGGGCATATTTACATGCATACTATCCTTCTGTGCGAGACTGGACAGCAAGGTTGTCATGTTTACCTTTCCGTTAATTTAGTCAGAAACGTCCTGTGAAGTGTGAATATCCTGTTCTGTTACTACAGTAAATATCCAACTAAGGAGCCCATGCCTGTGCGGCTTCACTGAGCCTCCAGAATAACGGCTGAATATTAGTTTAATCTTTTGCACAAGCCTTTTTTCTGATTTTCCCACTGCGTATCATTCTGCAAACCATTCTGTTTGATTATTGGTGTGCTGAAGAAGTGAGTTTCATCATGGCAGAGTAAGAGGTCAGCTCTGAGCTATCAGCTTCCATCACAGGGCCCTCTGCTGTCGTAATAATAAGCATCACATTTCAGTGTTTACATGTGTTGAAAAGCAATAAACAAAAGCAGCTTCATGGACTGTAGAGGTTTTAATTTGGTGTTATTGAGTTACGTTTTGATGAGGCAAGTAATATGGAATTAGAGATGTAATAAGAGTTTCAATGAAAGTATATCTTATGAAACAAAAGATAATGCATTTCTTTTAAAGCAGGGAAAAATTTAATGTTGGGATGTAATAAAAACTAGTTTAATGAGGCTGAATTATTATTTCCAAAACAAAATCATACATTTTTATGGATTTTAGAAAGATGGAACTACAAGCAAAGTTTTCCCCCCAAAAAAGTTTCCCAAATGACAAAGTCAGCAGTTCCTGCAACATTGATTTGAAAAATTAATTAGTTATAGTGACACATTACTACTAGGTAACACAAAAAATTTTTAGAAACTGGTTCCATCAAAACATCTAAGTGATGTCTAAAACTCACTAACCCAGCAAAGTTTCTGGAACTTAAAATACTATTGTGAGCTAAAAAAATTAAAAGTTAAAAGTTGAATGGCTAACAGAATGGACTAAATATCTGAAAACATTTCAACATAATCTCCAACATTTTAGCGTGTGCAGGAAAAGTGAGTCAAGAAACAGTTGTGTGAGCTGTGCTGCTTATGATGAGCAACAGCAGGGCTGGGCTGGCAGCCATGAGTACAGTGCAATGGGGAGAAACTGCGAGGAGACTTGCTTACTTTATCCATGTATAAATCACATTTACTCCTAACTTATATGATTCATTGTAGTTTATTTATATAGTTTATTTATAATGATCAACTTACATCACCTTAAAACACTGTACAGGTAAAATTCAATCAGATATTGCAGCCGGACTGGTTAAAATATTTCAAACTAAGGAAAACATCTGATTGCTTCCAGTAATTAACTTTGCAGGACTCTACAGCAATCCCTCAAACCAAGCATGTATACATGCAGATACAATGAAGAGTATCCGTTTGAACCACAGCCAGCTTTCTGCTGAGGCTGGCTGTGGATCAAATGGATAGCAGCACATAGAGTTGTCAAAGTAAAAGAGAAACAGGACTAATCACTTAAAAACAGGCCCAACTCTGCCATCTGTAATGGGATTTGTTGAGGGAAGCAGTAAAGCTGGTGCCTCCCGCCAGGGTGGAGTCCCAGCTGAACAGGAACGGCCCAGATGAAGCTACTGTGTTGAGAAAAGGAGAGATAACATAAAGTCTGGAGTTGACCCAACAAATATTCCAAGAATGGAGACTAGAGATGATGCAGAGTAAGGAAAAGTAGTCCCTGTGTCATCCAGCATTTTAAGACTATTTCAACATAAAGCTTATGCTTGATGCGTCTGCCAGGTCCACGCAGCATTTTGGGCTTCCACGCCCCGCCGCTTTGAGCACCTAGGAAAATTTGTGACTTTTTTTATATAAATTGTTTTTATTTATTTATGTATTTTATACAGTTTTTTTTTATTATTAATTATAGTGGATTTTATGGTGTTTGTATTTCTGCTTCCTTGCAGCACTTTGGTCCTAATGTTTCTTTTTAAAGTGCTATATGAATAAAGTTAGATTGGATTGGAAGCTGTAAAACACACAAATTGATTAACTCTTCTTCTGCACTGTCCCTATTTAACTGTAACCATCAGTTATGCTCTCACTTCAGTTGTTTTCCTCGTACTCATCTGCAACATTTTAAAGTGTTGCTCTCCACTGAATAAGGTATTTGACATTCTGAGAGGGCCTGGACCTAAAGCTGCTTAAATCATACTCATCTATTGAAATGTCATGCCAGTGTGGGTGCACATTAAAGATTCATACAAACAGCTGTTTCTCCTACATGACAGATTTGCCAGGAAATGTGCAGGAGATTTATATTCTAAATGAAGGGAAGCCTTGGAGGAGCCAGGCTTGGAAAAGTAGGGTTTGCTTTCAAGGATGCATGTGTTGTGTTTGTAAAGGTGACTACATGGTTGCCTGAAATGAATAGTCCTTAAAATGGGATGAGATTTAAAGTGCTCCAGGAACAAACTCCTGGGAATCATACAGTCTCCTATAAAATTGTTAAAAATAGGGCAGGAACTAAGCAGTATTTTGCTAATCCCTAAATCTTTTATTTATTTCTTTATGGTAAAGCCACTAATGATCGGATAGTAAAAGCCGCCTTATAGGTTAATAATTATAATGATAATAATTGAACTTTATGGATCTCACATCGGAAAAATTTACCTCTGAATTTAACCCATCCCGTGGGGAGCAGTGGGTTGCCACCGTGCGGCGCTCGGGGAGCAATCAGGGGTTAAGGGTCTTGCTCAGGAACCCACAGTGGCAGTCTGCTAGAGTTGGGCTGAAACACAGAACCTCTGTATTCCAAGCTCTATGCCCAAACCACTAGGCCACCACTCTCCTCTTCTCTGAAAGGGAAAAGAGGAGTTTCTTTAAAATAAACAGATTTGTTTTATAGATTTTGAAGCAGTTAAAACTAAAGCAATGCCGGATTTAGCTTGGAATACAAACATAGAAGGACATACACCCTTTTCCCCTTCTTATATAACATTTTTTGCTGATGTGGAAAACAAAACTAAAACTGGTAAAGTTTACCTATTTCTAAACAACTTTTATCAGTTCACTTAAAACCTTTCCCAGAACATAACAGGCAGTTTAAATTTGAGGAAAGAATTTAGAAAGGTCAGAAGAGGAACACTTTCCCAAAAATGACACTAACAGCATGTCCTGATCCGGCACTCCTGAATCAGTTGATTGCATTAACGTCTCAACAGCAATAAATGGCAGCAGAAGCTTGCTGATCACTCATTTATCCAAGTCAGATGATTATTGATTACTAATTTCATTTATGAGTCAAACAATGCAGCCACATTCTTAAAATGAAAAAGCATTTCTGAAAATGCTTTTTCATTTTAAATATGGTAACGATTTGCTTCCATACTAAGAAGGTCAAACCAACTTAATAAAACAAATGTTTTAATTTTTCCACAATGTTAAGGAACATTTTTGAATGTTATAAAACAGGTTCTGGATTAAAAAAAAAACAAAAAAAAACTTTAATGCTTCAAGACTCTGCCAAGATACTCTACTACTGAAATCCTTGTTTGATATTATCTTATTTTACCTAAGGAGTCAGAGCAGTTATTAAAACCCAGTTATTATCTTATTATTATTCAGATTTGCATCACCAAACATAATTATCCATTATCTGCTGTTAATTTTTTTTGGGACAAAAAATATAAGAGGAGCTGTAATAAATAAAACGAACTTAGCAAATTAATTAAGTAGAAGAAATGTATTAATTAACATTATATTTAGCATACTTTATGATTTTTTTTTTCTTGTACCAGAGGAGAGGCTTACAGGGATGTTAAACCCTAAAACTGAACCAGAACTCAGAGTCAGCTCTGAGCTGGATGGTGGAGAAAGATGATGAAGGGAGGCCCTGAGTTTAATTTAAGTCCAATGGTTTCATCACATAAAGGATGAATCTGTAGCAACATCTTGAGTCTTCAGGCTTTAGAATAAACCTGCATGATGATCTATTTACAATTATCTGTTGAAATATAGATTATTTAGAATAGCAAATGTCTCAAATGGGTAAATAAGTTTGGTTTAACCAAGTGTTTTAAAACTACCATTCTGAAAATTGTACTTCTCTGAAGTAGTCCACTTTACTGTCACACACTCTATAAGCTGTGCTTTATTGTAATAATGAGTCGGCTTACTTTGAGGAGGTCCAGCATTTGAGACTTTGGTGCCAAAAAATTGTTGGGACCTGAACGTCTGGAGGACAAAATAAATATTTATGGACTTCTCAAAGTCTCTCAGAGCAACACTCAAACTTTCTTCTCAATACGCAGTGAAGAGGATTAGAGAGTAAAGGACTACCAGTTCCTGAGTGTCCCCATCTCTGCTGACCTCGCATCCCACACTAGGCGGGAAAACCTCTACAAAGATTTTACTTTCTTATTTTCTCCTTTTCTACTCCTATTCAAAAACAGTTTTTAAAAAACAAATCCAGCGATTTTCATTCTAGAGGGTTAAAATCAGGGTTTGAATTCTCCTCAGGTTGGTGTTTTACTTATTTATTAATTTTATTTTTTTTTTTACATGAATTTTCCATGTTTTTTTTCTGGCCGGAAGAAACGGTTTCTTCCATTTTCTTACGGAAGACACTTCGAAGTTCAGATTTACTGAAGGTTTTGGTGAATATTTGCGTTAAGCAGGCCCAAATCCATTAATAATCTTGAGGTGGGGTTCAATACCTATAAACCAGGGTGCTTTGGGGACATAAATAGCACAAGAAATGAAAGACAAATGAAGCCATCTGGTGTAATCTGAGTGTACAGATATGACCAATAGTTATTCATTCTTCTATACTTGTATAACATACACTTAACAAATTATACAAATTCTTAATTTGTATCACTCTGTGTTTTCTTATAAAGATTTCTCCTTATATAGGCTGGTGGATATAGTGAGTTGACTTTTCAAAGGAACTATAGTTGTCCATAATATGATCTATTATCAGGAATTTCTTCCATTTTCTTCTGGAAGAAAGTCAACCCTGTGTCGAATCAATCACCCCATCACTTAAAGTCACTTACAGACAGAATATTGTAAATATTCTGACTTTTTATGTATTATTTAGTATATTTGACTGTACTTAAGAGGAGCTGCTAAAATGTTTTTCATGTTTAACAATTACAATTAAGACATTACTTTTATATTTTTTGTTCTGCCATGCTCTATTTTGCTTTTATAATCAAACTAATAGGTCGCAATGAAAGACCTATTAAAGGCACAATGTATTTTATATACAGAAGTCTAATACAGGACCAGAGTGAACCATGTTAGCAGAGAAAAGAATGAGCTGATATAGGTCAAATTAGTCATTTCCATACAACACTTTGCTTGACATTTGGCCGCCTGTTGAATTGTGAAGCAGCACCCTCGTACAGGGCTCCAGAAAAAAAGGCGTGCAAGCATTTCAGCTGACATTTTTAGGCTGTTCCACAACAGATGCAGTGATAATGTATGATATTTGCAGACGGCCACGCAGCATCTGAATGCCGTCGCTGAGATATGAGTGCTCTGCATTATGCACACGCTGTATTCGCCACAAACGCGTTGCTAACGTCACCGTCCTCCTGAGCCCCCTCACGCGCCTCTACTCCCGTGTTTGCGCTCACATTTGTTCTGTCTCATTTGCTCTGTCGCTCCCATGTATCCTCATGCTCTCGTTCCTCCTTTGCCCCGGTGTTGAGAGAGACTGAGGCAAAAGAAAGCTCCATCATACCTATTATTGCAGTGCTGAGATGTAAACACGGAGCCATTGTGCATCTGTGAGCAATTCTCTCCTAGAGGCAAGAAAATACATCAAATGACCTATGAAAGGGTAACATATTAGTGTTCTTCTCTCCTCTGAGACAGGCCATGACCTTCTGACCGGGCATCATAGCGACTATTTGAATGGTAATTTGACAACTTGATTAGTAATTTACTGCCAGCATAGAGGCTTTACTTCTGTGAATCAGATCTGCTGTAGCAAACAGAGGCAATATGGTCTTTACCCCCAACCCTCCCCTTCCTAAACAAGGTAAATAGCTATTCCTGGTGCATCGGGAAGTGAACAGCAGGTTATATATTGCAGAACTAACAGCTGGTTGTGTTTTGTTTCTGATGGTGAAACTCCATCAATGCCCGTCACCCGCTAGTCATCAGCAGCTGGTTGTGCAGTATGTCTTAGCTGGCTGAACATTAGATATGTAAACATTAGGATTACTGTAAAAGTTTATTTTAACAAACAGACTTGCTGTAAAAACTAAATATGTTTAGATGAGTAATATACACATTTAATTTGTACAAATTGCAGTATTAATAGCAAACCTGGTAATCCTATTACAGCTAAAACCACATATTTTTATAGAACCCAATGAAAAATGTTATATTTTCTCTCACAGTTTGACATTATATAATCTATATTATATTTATACGCCTTACATTCTATCATAAGGCAACCTAACACAGGAAAACATACAGTGTTTTCAGTGTTTGGCGCCCATGACAGGGGGCCCAGAGAGGCCCCTAAAACAATTTTAATATTGATGACACTGTGGCCATTTCTCCGTTCACAAGAACATGAGTATGGACTGGAGTCCTCACCAAGTATGTTCTTGAGAAGAACACAGGAAAGTATGGACTTTGGGAGAATGGAAGCACGCAGCATAAATATAGTTCAATTGGGAGAGAAGTGTACTTGTGATAACACCACATGCTCGGCTTGTGTGGAGCTGCATTTCACCTCCTGTTATTAATAGTCTCTAGATAATATTAAATTTACAGCTATGCCGAGAGAGGGCTGCTGCAGACGGGCTGAAATTAGCCTCGGAGGTCTGCTGGTTGCCACGATCCTCTCTTTTTTTCTAATTACGCACTAAATCAGTAAATGGGCCATATAGTGAATGTTTAAAAAGTATAATGTTCTCGCCTCAAATGATCTAAAAACGTAATTTTATAAAACAACGGCAACAGAAAAGAGAACTTTTAACTCTTTTTAGCTCTGTGAGCGCTTCACTGGAAGCAGCTGCCGCAGTGCATGCTGGGAAAACTGTCAATCTCAAGAACAGACAAGTCTGTTCTGATGCTTTCTGGGTAAAGAAGGAGGAGCAAGAACAACATCCAGGGACTTTGTCCGTTCTTTTCTTTGTTTTGTTCTTGTGAATTTGAACAGTACTGAGGCTGAATAAATTTTGCGAGTACACAAGCACGTGAGAACGCACAGGTACACATATTTCAGAAATGGCCTGTGTTACTCTCAGCGCCAGAATTACCCATAATGATGCAACGCTTTTCTGCTAGCATAACAGCATGATGGCAACAACAGCGAAGCAATATTGCAATGAAAATTAAGAATGCTCTACAGCAGAGGTCCCCGATTAGTGAACCGCAGTCTGGTTCGGACCCACCTGCTGGCTAATCCGGACCCAACCTGATTTAAAACATTTATAAATTACTGCATGTTGTCCGGCGACAGTATCTAATTTCACTTGCACCGCTTCTCCTGTAAATATGGTAAAGCCCTCCAGAGCGTCCAACACCAGGCTACACGTAATACAAATTATCCAATGAGCTGTGTTCTTCAGGGCTGTTGCCGTTAGCTACTTTTAGACACAGCAGGCAAACCTGTGGCAAGCTGGGCGATGAGAAGAAGGAGAAGATTAAGAGAAAAAGAAAGCAGAGAAAATGTGGACTGCTGAAAGAACCGCAGTGAAAGATGACCCTGTACATTTTGAGTACGTTTGGCTCAACCTGCTGCTGTGAAGCAGGATTTTCCACCATGAACAGAATCAAAAATAAATCTGGATCCAGGCTCAAAATGAGCTCCTTGATATGTGCTTTAGAACGGCTTTGTCGCCATTCAAACCCAGGTTTAAAGCCTTGCAGGGCAGCCTAAAGCCCACTGCCAACATTAAGCCAGAAAAAAGAAAGAAACAACAAAACAAACGGTCAGTTCAGATGTTTTAAAAAATTTGTGAATAAGGAAATTGTCTTTATATCAAACTGAACGATTGTTGTTCTCTAGTTCAAAAACAATTTGAATTTTAAAATGGAAAAATTTTCTATTTTTTCTACATTTCTTTATTTAAAAATTCAATGTATAACATGGATGCCTAAGCACCACATTTTATTTTAGTGTTAAATGCTGTTTAAATTAACGGATTTTAACTAAAAATGTCTCTGGACCTTTACTGGTCGTTGATTTTCTTTATTTGGACCCTGCTGATTTTTAATTGGTTATCCCTGGTCTAGAGGGCACAACTTATATCCTCCGATTTTTATTTTTTGCCAGAACAGGCAGAAATCATTCACTGGACACTTTCTTCAACAGCTTGAGATGTTTCAAGGACTACAAAATTACAAAAGTAGAGCGCAACACTTGCAGCTTTTGTGTCACCTCTATCCTATGGACACTGACCCTATTAGTGTCGTATTACTCTATTACCTATTATTTGAAATTAAGCTCTTTACCAGACTGATATGTCGTGTAACATTGCATCAGTTCGCCTGGCCAGGCTAATATGTCATTTACATAAACTGGTTTAGTCCACCTGTTTCACCTCCGCAGAACAAAGCAGTGCAAACAACTTTTACACAGACAGCCAGTGGAGGTAGAGACAGCTAAGTCAATTTTCTCCAAATATTAGATCATATTTATTAAGAAAAATCAGTATTTATTTAACTCACTCTGGTATTAGTTAATTAATCTATTCACGCAAACCTTTAGCAATCTGCTCTGGTAAAAAAAAAAATCACACACGTACCAAACAGATAAGTCACCCAGCTCCCTCTCCTCACCACCGCCCCCTTCTGCACTGTACAAAGTACCGTGTCAGCAAGAGGTGAGTGGTGTGTATAATGAGTGGTGTGTATAATGAATTATGATAGAGAAAAAGCATTGAAGAGTTGGAAATCGTTCTTTAGTCTGTGTTTATTTCAGAATGATTTAATGGCTTAAAAAGCATCCGCTGACACTGAAATATAATGCTTGGTCAATGGTTTCTTTGGCTTTGCTGTAGAAGCAGATATTATTTCTGGTGTGTAGCCTGAGGGACTGCTCTCCATCTAATAAGAGAAATGTTTAGATTTTCTGTAAATCAAAAGATTAAATAGTAACAAGAACATAGCCTCATGTGTGCATTTTTTAAACACAATATTTAATCACAAATCTTGGAAACAGATTTTTGCTCTTGATAAGGTACTGTAGGTATATATATATATATATATATATATATATATATATATAGTAACAGCTGAAGTCTCTTATTTAACAGGATTATTTTAGAATAAACAATTTATTATAAACAAGTTATTAAACAGGGTATTACATTGTGATTTTTGTAGTTATAGTGCCGCATTGTAAATTCTGAAGGCAGCAGGGATGAATGACCTGCGGCACCGCTCCTTTTTACAAACATGGTGTATAAGTCTTTCACTAAAGGAGCTGCTCAGCTCCTCTACAGTCTGGTGCAGGGGGTAAGACATGTTGTCCATGATGGACGTAGGCTTGGACACACCCTCCTTTCAGCCACATAAGTGGCATTTCTCACCAGTTTGTTCAGTCTCTTTCTGCTCTGTCCTGCGCTGCCAGGGGCCCAGCAGACAATGTAGAGGAGGGCTGATGCCACCACAGAGCCATAGGAAGTTTTAAGCAGGGGCCTGCTCACTCCATGGCACCTGAGGTGCCTCTGGCCCTTCATGTGCAGGGCGTTGGTGTTATGAATCCAGTCCAGTTTATTATTGATGTGTACATCCAGGTAGTTGAAACTCTTCACAGTTTCTATGTCCTCCCCCTGGATGTTCACAGGGGAGTGAAGTGGGGGCTTCTCCCAAAGTTAGTCACTATCTCCTTGGTATTGCTGGTGTTAAGACACAGGTGGTTCTTCCCACACCAGTCCACAAAGTTCACTGGTACACCAGCTCGTTCCCCTCAGATATATAGCCCTCAATGGCTGAGTCCTCGGAAAACTTCTGTATATGGCAGCTGTCCATGTTGTATGTGAAGTCTGAGGTGTAGAGGGGGAAGAGAAACAGAGACAGAACACTGCCCTTGGGGGCACCAGTGCTGAAGACTGGCACCTCTGACTGACAGCCGTGCAGTTGTACTTGCTGAGGGCAGTCAGTTAGGTAGTTGATGGTCCAGGCAGGAAAATGTTGGTCCACTCCAGCGTCCTCCAGCTTCCCCTCAGCAGCGCTGGTATGATGGTGTTGAAAGCTCTGAAAAAGAAAAAGAACATGACTCTCATTGGACTCCTGATGCTCTCCGGGTGGGTGAGCGCCCGCTGCAGCAGGTGATGATGGCATCTTCCACTTCGATGTTTGTCCGGTAAACATACAGCAGTGGGTCTAGGGTTGGACTCACCACAGTGCATACGTATGCTTGAATGAGGTGCCCCATGGTCTTCATCAGGAGGTCAGGGTGACTGATCTAAAGTGGGCCAGTACAGCATTTTGGGAACCGGTACCACGCAGGAGGTCTTCCACAGAGTGGGGACCACCCCCAGGCTGAGGCTCAGTTTGTAGATGTAGCTGAGGTCCTCAAAGAGCTTATCTGCACAGGTCCTCAGCGGCCTTGGGGGGATGCCGTCCCCTGCCGTCTGTTTCAGCCTCATCTTATTATTATATCTAATAAATATGCAAACACTACACACTATTAAGCACAAGGTAAATGAAAAGTTAGTAGACGGGCACAAAAATGGGACTAAGAGTTTTTTCTGCTTATAGGGTCTCTAAGGAATGTTTAAGTTTTGAGGCCTGGTGGGTTAATTCATGTGTGGTTTCCTTTAAGATTGAGGCAGATAAATATAAATAATTGATGCAGAGATCTTAAATGCACTTGAAACATTGAAGCTGTATTCAGTTTTACAGTGAATAATGAAGAATAACCCGGAAATGCATTAAAATGTAGCAGCACTGGAAAAAAATGGGTTAGGCTCAGAGGAAATCAGGAAACCAGGTCACGAGGCGGGCCATCTAGAACATTCTAAAAAAAGTTTTTTAACAAAACAATCCACTGGACTTTGTTTCCAAGTTTGAAAACATTTGCTTCCCATCCAGGAACCCTTTTCAATTCAAAATGTCAGAAATAGCATTGAGTTGGCGGCTTTATAGAGTGGACCAAAAACTAAGCCTTGTTTCGGCTTAGAAACCATGCAAATTGAACTGGATGAACGGGTCAGCCCCTTCGGAATGGGCAGTCGTTCTTTGTTCTTTGTTAGTCTGCACTACCCGATTCATGTCTATGTCTCTTAAAGTCTCGAACTCACCGCTACTTGTGACAAATTTGAAAAATCTTGCTGGATGGGAAGCAAAATATCTACAAACTTGGAAACAAAGTCCAGTGGATTGTTTATTGACCTTTTGGAATGACTATGGATGACTGAGAATCTTCAACAGCACATCTAGACTAATCCATTTTCTCCCGCTTAGTCCTTGTCAGGTTCACGGTGGGGCTAGTGCCCATCCCAGACATCCTATGGGCAAGAGGCGGGATAAACCCTGGACAGGTTGCCAGTCTGTCGCAGGTTAACACAGAGACACACAAAGACACACACAACCATGCACACACCCTCACACCTAAGGACAATTTAGAGAAGCCAGTTAACGTAATATTCATGTTTTTGGACTGTGGGAGGAAGCTGGAGTACCCGGAGAGAACCCACGCATACACGGGGAGAACATGCAAACTGTTAGCAGAACAGTGGCAAACGATTATCGACAAGGCTGGATAATTTTTCTCATCTACTTTAGGGTTTTTATTTAGATCAGTGGTTAAAAGTAGTGCCGTGCAGATGCCATTTTTTGGCCCCGATACCAATACCCAATATCAGGCTGTGCAGTATTGGCCCACACCGATAAAATACCGATACCATGTTTGAAATTGATGTGTGTGTATATATGAAGAACTGCATACTACTTGGATGTAAAATAATTGCCATCATAACTTTTTTTAAGCTGCTGCCTACCTTTGTGAAGCAGGAAAAAGACTAATACAAAGGGAATCCCTATAACATTTTGTTGCCTACTTGGAATGGGTGACAATAGTTGAATAAACTTTTGGCTTTCAAAATGCTATCGATGCCCTATTTGTCGTTACTCGCCGATACAGTTACTATCATTTTACCGCAGTATCAAGCACCGGCCTGATACTGGTATCGGTGTAACACTAGTTAAAAGTAAACAATTTTTTTCAATTAGGCATGCATTAAAGTTGCTGGTGACATGAGTTTGATTTAATACTTTGTTACTTGCTATTTCTACCAAACAATTCCTCTTTCATCTGCTACGAATAACATTGGGAATACCCAGAGAGCCTGGTCGGCTTGAGGGAGCAATCCCTGGATTCCCAGTGACAGCTACCGCTCAGAACAACAACAACACAATATTTAAAGTTAGGATCATAATCCTGATGAGGGTGTGGGTTATCATGTATGGACCATAGATTGAACTAGGGATGCTAAAATCATTCAAGCTTTTATAGAATTTTTAGACCATATTTATAATTTTGTTTTTTATTTGCACTTCAAGATCTTTAGTATACACCCACATTGTATTCTACTGACACCTGGAAACCAGTCAGCACCGATATTTCTCTGCCTGATGTAAGAAAACACTTAAGAGATGTGACCTCGCTGGAATCTAGATTTTCACCAACGCTCTGTGTTTCATGGGGGCACCTTGCCCTGTATTGCGATGAGGGGAGAGAAGTGGAGCGGATGCAGGAAAAACTATGAGTCTGATGTTTATCTGTCACCGGCTGGCTGCAGATCAAAAGAGCAGCACTGGCAGGCAGAGCAGAGAATACACCGGAGCCTCCGCTTTGTGCCAGGCTCTAGGTTCTCTGAGGTAGACGAGCAACAGAGAGGCCCAGCTCCCGGCGAGGAGTATGTTTCTGCATTGTCTACGTGTTTGGATGCGTGGGTGTGTGTGTAGTGGGGGTTTGTGTTTCCATGGGGTTGGAGAAGGTGTGGGCACATACACAATGTCTCAAGGCAAAGATCTGGCACTGGGAAAATGTCACCAGAATCTGAGAAACAGAAAAAGAGAAACAAACAAGAAGAGAGTCAGGAAAGTGTGAGGAACAGACGCTTGAGCTCTGGGAGGTGTGGGATTTGGAGTCGACGGAAAACAGAGCTATTCTCTCAGAGTGGATGATTGGGAGAAATAAAATAAAGAAATGACACAAAGACACAAGCTTTCTTTATTGAACACCTCTGCAGTATCAGTGCTCAGCTGCTGAGTGGATTCAAGGACATTTCTAAATTGCACCTCTCTAAGGTTACTATTTTCTTTCCAGCCTTGGAAAAACCGTAATACACAAATACATAACAATAATAGAAAAAAAAACATTACACCATCCTTCTTTCGTCTTCATTGTTTTGTTCATTGTATTATTCAGGAAACATAGCTTTACACTAAGGCATAAACCAAAAACAAATGCTGGAAAAGGGTACATTTTCCAATTATATATATATATCACAGCTGTATAGAATATTTCACACATATTTGACATTTCACAAATAAAACAATTCCATTCGCTGCCATACAAATTTCCACAGTTTTTGCTTCTAGGTTGTAATGTGAATAATTACTGTTGCTACTTAATTTTATTTTAATCAAAAAGCTTTTGGACTTTCATATGTTGTTCTGAGCACACACCTAACTGAATGTCTGTTCGGTCAACAAATGAATAGGGTTATTCAAGTTCAAATCCTCACCAAACTGTTAACTCTGCAGACATGGAAATTATTCACAATACATCCCATTCAAAATGAAATTAATTAACAAAAATCATTTAATTCCAAGTCAAACAAATTTCAGTTAAAAACAGTTCACTTAACTAGTGAAACTCAATAATTAGCTATGCCCAAATAACAAAAATAAATAACAATGGTTAAAAAACATTTTACCAAGATAATTCAGTATCACAGTTGAGGAGAGATTTTATGTATTTTTTATTTTTATTTTTTATTTTTAACAGTGTCCTGTCTGTCGATGTGGCAATAGGAATAATTGTCTTGATGCCAAAAAGAGCCCAACAGATTTTACTTTCACAGGTGGAGCAGTACGGCTATCGCCACAGTGTTACGCTGGATTTCTGCATATAAATTGCTTTATTATAATTATGCAGGGAGTTTTACAGATTTTATGGACCTTTATGGACTTGCATTGT
Organism: Cyprinodon variegatus; assembly: GCF_000732505.1. Lineage (NCBI taxonomy): Eukaryota > Metazoa > Chordata > Actinopteri > Cyprinodontiformes > Cyprinodontidae > Cyprinodon > Cyprinodon variegatus. The sequence goes on from NW_015151097.1 coordinate 452,432, forward strand.
AAGTAGAACAGGAAAGGAAAAACAGAATAAATTGAGAAAAGATGAAAGAAAGAGGAGATAAAAGGGAGATAACAATAAAACATCTTCAGTCTGCTTCATCATCTGCAAAGAGATTTCAAATAAAAAGCACAACCAACGGATATAGTATAAGAGATTTTATGTTTTAGAACCAAAGTCAGGTTTACATTGAAGAGTTTAGAGTGAGCTCAAATTAGCTTTCCACATATTTAGCATAAAGGGATAGGGAGTGTAGAAGAATTGTAGACAAAAATCTCTGATTAGTGCAGAAATGTTTATGGTTTCATTTTCAGGAGAGAAATTGAATAATTTCAATTAAACAAAGTTTATTGTGGTTTTAGATTTTTTTTTTTTCCAAAATATAATATTCAATTAAAGAATGATTAGGGAAGTTTTGACTACACTTACAATAAAAATATGTTTCATCACAATTATAAAAGTTTTAGTTGTATTGATGGAAATGAGTTTTTCTTTCATTAAATAATATTGACACACATTTATCTCCATAATCAGGAATTATGGCATTAAAAAGCTATTTTTGATGGTCTCAAGTTGTCAAAAAGTTACTATATCAGAGAATTGTAAAATGAGTGAATGTAAAGTATTGTTTAAAAATAACTGAATTAACTTAGGAGTAAACATCCATTCAATCTCTATCCGTTCTAACTGGACTTTAGTAAGAAAATGTTATTGCTCCATAAATGCACAAAGTTAGTCTCAGAGTTTTTACTTATATCTGCTGGTGAATAACATTTAACATGGGTCAACACATAAGAAAATAAAGGTTGGGATTAATTTCTGACACATCTCTGAAATATCTGTCACCTTTGGTGTTCTTCTGGGTAGAGCATCTGTACCAGGCTTTTAGCTAGGAATATTTTATAGAGTGTACACCTTGGCGTATCACATATGTAGGCTTTGTGTGGCATAGGGTGTTTCGGGGTATCCTCCCCCTGAAAATGTCTGAATGTAGACTCTCTTAAAAGCAATTTCCTGCATTTTGAGGTGGAATGCAAGAATTTTCTGTCTTTGTGACAACACTACTTTTGTCCTGATTATTGGAAGTATGTGTGCTTGACTAGAGGTGGAAATTTCATAAGGAAAACATGAGATCATTTCTAGGCACAATATTTTGTTTCATATCTTAATTCAAACAATCAGAGAGAGTAATGCCACGGTCACACCGCGATTTAAGCACTAAAAATTGCGCCTGCTGCTTCATTTTTGAAGCTTGTTCACATTAAGGTCAGATGTGCCTCAAAAGCATCTTTGATGCTTCTGAAGTGCGTCCAGTAAAGTGGGTACAGATGTTTCTAATGCTTCTGCTGTTCCTGTATTAAATGGCAGAGAGTGGCTTTGCTATATTTGGTGTGATAATTAAGTAAAACATATTTTAATATATTTTTATGCGAGAAAGTCCACCTCAAAAGACCATCTGTGCAGTCAGTTCATAAAGATTATGATCTTACTTAAAAATATGATTTTGCTGTTAGAGCCGCTCAGATCCCAGCATACCAACTGAGTGCTGTCACTGGGAATTCCCAGCAGCCGATTCGCCTCTTGGGTTTTTCCCCGACTGTTGGTGGCGCCTTGAAGTAGATGTTAGTGATTTTCAGGTATGTGGTAAAAACTGCATGCACCAGAATAATAAAAGCGAACAAATTATGCCAGCAGGTTTCTACATTTTAAGTTAATTTAGGCGTTAATAAACTCTTTCAGTGGAATGATCATTGCAATCTGCATCAGTAGCCCTGTGTACATCTCTCTGCCACCTCGCAGATCAGCTTCTCTCATTGGTTGATGTGGGATGGTGAGTAGCAAAAAATCTATTTTTCCAACTCCAGCAGCTGCTGCTTGGGAAAGTTTGATCAAAATTTCCAGGAGAAAAACATTGATCATTTTTTTGGTAGAGTGTACATATGCATTGCTAGCTAAAAGCCTTATCTGTACGGCTGCTGTGGCACTCACACTTCACGATTACCTCTTTCTGAAATCATATTGTTGAAAGAAAAGTGAGCTATAATTAAGTATTTTACACATAACTCAAAAATAAGCATGTGAGGAACTAAAATGATCTTTTTTGATTGAATGTTAAAAGACATTAAATGCAATCTCTTTTAGTTGTTCTCCAGTCTCTTGTTTACAAGCAGAACCGTCTGTCCTTCCATATACGTCCATTTAAATAGCTGCCACTCAGAGAGCGGGAGACAGCGATGTAACATAAGCGCAAAATGGCGGCAATCTAAACATTCATTTAAGGATGATCATTTGTGGAAATTAAGTTATCTTTCAAATAAAGTATAAAGTTATAAGTTACTTATCTGTTCAATAGACATGTTTCTCCTAAAGGCGATGCTGTTTTGCCGTGCATTTATCCTTTGCAAATATGCATATGCGAGGCAACGGCTGAAAAGGGGGTGGGGTAAAGGTGGAGTAGAAGCTGCATCGGAGGTAAAGAGAAGTCACTTCTAACACATCTTGTTTTTGGTCTAGAGACACTGCTCAACACTCCACCTAATGGAGAAAATCCCCTTAATGCTCCTTTAAACAATAAACCGTCTAAGAGACAAATGATCACATGTATTTCTGTCCCCTAGGGTGACCCAGCTCTGTAGGAGACAATCTCTCCCAGATTGACCCCTCTCCAGGTGGATTGTAGATTATTTTTTCCTTACATGTTTTAACTAAATTCTTTTTTTTTCATTATTATGTTTTACAGATCACATCCATTATTGTAACAATTATGAGATAAAATTCACTCCATACGACGTGAGCCTCCTGATCTTAGTGCGAAATGTTAGTTCAGAGACACAGCTGAAGAAAAAGTACAGTAAGCTGGAGAATATAACTCCATGTTTTCTCTGTTTGCTTTGTGGTTATCACTCTGTGTGTTCCTGTATGTGCGTGTGAGCCTCATAAGGTGTGTGTTCTCCCATTTAGTCGAACTCAATGTCAAACCTATTTCCAAATCACTGATTCAGCTTTGTGGAGATACAGTGCAGTGGCGCCAGTGCTAACCTTTAGAGATTACGGTGACATTAAAAGCCGCGTATGACGAGTGGAGAGACTTCAACCTCTCGGAGGCTCATCTGATGCAAATGTCCTCTCTCACCTCTATCAGCAAAAGTAATTATGACAAAGCACTGTGACATCTCGGGCTGGGTAAGAGAGGAGAAGAGCACCGAGTAGAGGTCCTAGAAATGCACCAATCTCTCTGGGTAAGGAGGAGACAATTATCTGTTCATGCTGAAGAGGCGGCGTAGAGGGAGGAGCCCTCGACCCTGGAACCCTCCGCATCTCAAATTCAAGCATATTCAGCTCCGGGACCCATAAGGGATTGCAACAAGACAATCATACTGCTGTTAACACTCTCTGGATTTTGTAATCCATATTTCCAGTCAATTCACAAATATATAGCTGGCTTGCAATTTATCAGTGTGACTGCTGCTGCATTTTTATTTCCTGAGAGGCATAAAGCATGTATAGTATAAAGCGCTATTTATAGTCTGCATAAAGCTTTGATTAAGTGAGTTTATAATGAATTTATATTATGGCGCTATCATTTGATGGGGTTAAAACCGATAAACACAAGTCATCTTTTCAAGCTGAAACACAGGTAAAAATCACTCACCTTTCAGCTGAACTCATAGTTCTGAATCCCAAATTGGTCTCCTGTGGGAATGGTGTGGATCCAGGGGTGAAAGGCCGGAAAAAGTTTTATAATGACTTGAGCTGAAACGATTAATCGAATTAATCCTGATTAATCAATTACGGAAATAATCATCATTAATTCAGTTATTGATTAACCGTTAACTGGAGCATAGAGACTCTAAAACATGCATTTAGCTGACAGGCGACCCACTTAGAGCAGTAATTATACCAACATTGTGAAAAAATATATAAGTATTTTGCATTTAAGATTTTTTAAAAATTCTCCTGTCAATATGCTCTATCCAGAACTGCACAGGTTAAAATTTTCTGTTTCACCTGGTTTAATTCTGTATTAAATATTCTTTGCGGAACCTTTCACTGACTGCTTATTAATTAATTAATGGGGAAAAAATAGTGCAGAATTAGTAAAAAAAAAAAAAAAGTTTTGCAGAAGTTTTGCAGAAGTAACTGCATTTTTTATTTTTATTTTTTTTTACATTTCTTTTGTTCAAAGGTTTATTAACTGGCCAGAGTTAAAGTTTAGCTAAAAATTATTATCTTTGGCAAGTTTAATCATTATGATGCCAATCAAGACTTTTCCATCTAACTCTGTAAAGGTTTGTAAATACGTGTATTTATTGTTAAATACTAGTGGAAATGCTGGAATTTTGATAGTCTTCAGATGTCGGTGCCTTTGAAAGAGTGAGAAAAAAACTCACAACATAAGAACTTCCTTCCTGTTGATGTATAAATACTTTAAATTTATCATATCATAGAACTTTTCTAGATCATTCTATTAAAGTAAACTAGATTGGCACTTTTAAATTAAATGTTGCAAAATCTCCTTCTGGTGAAACGCGCCCCCAGCCCCCACAGAGACGTTTAATCACTCTCACCAATCTTTTTTAATGCAAAAAAAAAAATAACTTTACTAATCAAATGGATTCCTTAAGGCTAGATTTTTATGACAAATTTGATTAAATAAATCTACTTTTCCTCAGGATGAAAATATTTTTTATAATCTCCTATTCTAAACCTTGTTATAAACATAAATATGCATCTGTACTACCAGGAACATAGAAATAACATAATATCTGATAATTTCACTTCTCTGAACTAATTTTACTGGTCTTTAAATAATCCACTCATTCACTATTCTGTATGGTACACCACAAACAATCCTTTCTCTGCCAAATAAACATGACTGTAAGGTTAACTGATTGCCTTGCATAGATGAGCAGGTATATACAATGAGAGATTCAGAAGAGCATGAAATAAGTAAGAAAAACCGATTAAACAGCATCTGAGGGTGAAAATTTACCGGCATGCTGTGCTGAATTACACGTCGCCTTTGGCGAAGGGGAAGAGCAAGACAAGGCATGACAGGGCATCAAAACATCATGGTTTAAGTTGTTTCTCTGTAAATGGGTCTGGAAATGTAATCTCACCCATTCATGTGGTCAGTGCATAAATCATTTTTGAGAACTTGAAGGAAAATTTGTGGTGAAACATCTCTCACCCGGAGATCAAGATAGTTTTTCTAAAAAAGAATCAATGATTCCTTCTAAATTATATTATTTTGTAAACATAGTGCTGACCGCCAGTGCATAATTGACAGATAAACATACAGAGTGAAAGAAAATTGAGTTTCACTCTAAGTGTATCGAAGTCCACAGAAGGGATTCATTAGAAAGCATCAGATGTCAAAAACCACTAACATATTCTGTCCTTTGCCAACGTTAAAAGAAATGTGTTTTTGCATCTGAGGAAAAGGTAAAACAGCTCCGTACCTGACATGGAAACTGATATATGGAGATGTGACGGCCCTGAGGAGAAGATCAACAGCTGTGTTGTCCAATACAACATGAAATTCAGCATGTGTAAATAAATGCATGAAAATGAGCAGGTGAAAATACTAAAATACTTCAGATGTAATGTGAACATACCTATGATTATAAACAGCTTAACTGATTGTGCTAATTTGCTATGGTAATGTGCATTCCTAATATATGAAGCTGACATATGTTTGGACCCTTAATTAAAGAATCAATTTAAGCCAAACCAAAACATGCCTATTCTTTTTTCAAAATGTTATGCTTTATGTTTCTAAAACATTAAAAGTAATTTTACAAAGTCCAACAGTCCTTTTCCTGTACCTGCATTAAGGATTCTTTCCTGTGAAGGCTTTGCCAAAGGGTGAGTTAGAGTTGCTAAATGAGCCAACATGTATGTTATCTGAATGTGGGAGGAAATTAGGGTAAAATATTCAATCTCTGTGAAAACATACATTTTTCTTTTCATTTTATTTTCTTTTATTTATTTTTTTTTTCTACATCTTTGGCTTTTTTATTGCACTGCTTTCAAAAAGTGTTTCAACCTGGGAAAACTCACACATAGAAAAGCTGGATTAGAAAAGTTTTGTTGACATGAAATAATTCTTTGGCACTCGGTCCCCAGCCACCCAGACAGTGGTGGAATAAGGTGGATGATGAGCAGGACTGAGAATAGCCTGAAAGTGAGAGAGGAGATGGGGTGGAGGTGGGTGCAGCAGGGAGGTTGGGACAGACGGTAAATAAAGGGAATCTTGAAAGATGACTGGCTTTGAAGGAGGTGCGGTCCCGGCATGTGGGACATCAGCAGGTGCTCCATTTCAGGCTGATAAGTCTTCCTCCTTAAAGAAGCTTAAGCTTCTTTTATTACATTTTCCAACAAGCTCTTGTTTTTTGTAATAGGTAAAAACACAGTAAGTGATCATTTTGAAGCAGCAGGAAAATGGAAAAAGGTTTTGATTTTCTTGTATATATATATATATATAGATTTAAACAAGTTAATGGGTGTTCAATCTTCTGGGGGAATAAATCCCACACTTTTCACTTAACTTAAAGTGATCCTTGGCTGGTCATTGGCCGGTCCCTAAAATTCCTTTTGAAACATTAATATTTGTACAAAAATATTCTTTCTGTCATGATTTGTGGACATTAAGATCTAAAGAGAAGCATTATCTCCTGGTCAGACCCTGTAATTCAGTGAAAAGGTGGAGTCAGAGTGAAGAATATGTCACTCAGGTGGCTGGAAGTTGGAGGGGATTTTTCTGGGAGTTGGAGGAAAGTGTGCTGCTATTTGGGTGGCATTTGACTGGGAAGGGCCATTTTGAATGGCTGCTACTGTAGATAAACTTCAAGGCTGACTTCTTGTCAATTTTAGCAAAGGAGGTGAACATTTATGGAAGATGTTCTGATGAGCTTTTAATGAACGACTTTGCTCCATTACTGATCTGTGGTTGATGTAACCGTACTACTGTACCTCTACCTGTTTATTACAGCCAAGCATAACATCAATGGATGAAGACGTCACACTTTGCATTACCTGGTAATTTAATCGACTGGACGAAAAACACATCTAATGTGAATGGCATTGTAGAATCCTTTGTTTGAAGGCCTGTATAGAAATGTTTTATTACAAGCTATTTCCCATATCCTGACGGTTCCTATTAGCCTTACAGTTAGGCCTAAATAAAGTAATAACTCTATTTTTAACAAGCTCTACGTCTCGACATTGGGCTTCACTGCTTAAAATGAAACATGACCATTGTTCTTGAAAATGTATTTTCTTGTCCTTAAAAAATTATTTTCACTTAATTAGAGCAGCTAAGCAAGAAAATGAAGCAATGGGAAAAGCTGATTTACGCTTAAATAAAAAAATGGCAAAAAAAATGCTTCTATATATTTTACTTTTAACCTATGATAACCTACAATTTAATACCAACAAGATTGGTATACGTTTACAGGATCCTCTGGTATCCTTTGTATAGTAACAAGCAACACTGTCTAATTAAACTGAATGGAAAAGTTAGTATTATGCTAATTTATACACTTACCTATCAAGTGAAAAAATCTTAAGATCTTTCTTCTTTCTTAGCTTTTTCCAGCTAGATAAAGCTTGGCTAATGTTTATCTTTGTTTTTTGATCCTCAGGTGTTATTGTCTTCTAAGTTATTTTATTTTCTTTGCTGCTTGTGCTTCTACTGCCTATGCATGGTCCTGCAGACTGTCAGTCGTTGGCTTAGTGTTGCTGATTGATCTTCACCCACGCTTCTTAATCACACTGAACTGCCAGCATGGCGAAACATGTTATCTAGAGCATTAGTACTGTTTTACCCCTCACCAGCTTCTGTACTTTACTGTCACAGCACATTGCTAACAACTGATCAGCCTTATTTATAAACTAAAATATAACTCTTCAATTATGATGTGTGTAATTATAAGTGAATCTAATTATAGGCAAAGAATGACACGTATGTAAATTAAGTTTTCAGGCAGTAAAAAGGAAATTAAATTGTTGCACAATATCCCTTTAAATAAGTAGGAAAAAAAAACATAATTTTAGGAGAAAATTTTCCCCTTTTTCTATCAGTTTTTGCAGTGTTCCCATTCCAGTTTCTGTCTGTTTTGCTTACTGGTTTCGTTTTCTGTATGACGGCATAAAATTGTAAAAATTTGTGATGGAAAACGATGTAAAAAATCACGAGAGATCCAGATCAGCTAATCATACTGGAATAAAATTCTAACCATCGGATATGAGTCGGATTCAAGACAGCATATAAATGTGGCTCATCGTCCACCTTTGTTTTAAACAGCCTGACCTGATCACCAACCCCCAAAAAAGTCAGATTTAGGCCGATTTTGCCTCCATTGAGAAAAGGACCTAAGGAATATGTTCCAAAACTCTATATTCATTTATAGATTTATTGACTTTGTTTACTGTTGCTTTATTTCTCTACAGGTGGTAATAAATAAGTTGCCTGAACTGTTGCTTATGATTTTAGTGCTGAAAAATTGAAGTCCAATGCCTTGTTTGTCCACACAGAACTGCCCAATTAAGTTGATTTTGATTCGAAAGTTGCAATAAAGACTTATTTTAACTAACTAGCATTGTTTTGCTTAAGGCTTTAAAACCCTGCTTAAAGTCGAGACTGATGATTACAGAAAACTAAACTAATTAGTTTAACTGGTCATGCTATCTATAAAATCTTTTATACCCCACCTTTTCAAACTATTTTATTTATAAAAGACATATATTCAGTTGCAAAGAAAACTAAAAGTTGTGTTTTTTATGTTGATTATGTTCTGTAGGTAGAATGGGGGTGATCTTCCTGTCGGTGTAATTAGTCATTGCACGGAGGCAGGAAAAGCATTACATTCATTATCTGAAAATATGGCCATCATGAAGGAGGCTCTTGAATTATAATGAAGAAGCCCCCCTTGATAACCATGAATTCACCAATTAAGCCTCTCATACTGCATAATTATATGCATTTCAGTGACTACTTTTGCAATAGAAACGCATCCATTTTTAGTCTCAAGGATCTTCCCTGCTTACAAATGGAGGAGTAATTAAGAAAATTAGAGCTTATGATGTTCCACACATAATACGCTGCAGAGCAATGCAGCTTCGAAGGGAGAGAAGTTGTTATAAATTTTGAGGCTTTGTCCTTTTCTGTTCTCTCCGCCGCTTTCTTTATATCCCCAAATTAACATTAAATATCACTGCTGAACAACTAGAAATGTCTTAACTTTCTGCTTCTGGAAATGATTTTAGGAAAACGTGTCCATAACTCTTACCCATTAATGTGTGAACATATCCTAAAAGGTGTACTATTTAGCTCTGTCTGACCCAGCTGTGCTGGAGAAATGCTACAAACCACAGGTTTCACAGAGCTTCCTTTTAAATCTTTTTTTTGTCTTTTTTTTTTACAATGACATGACCTTATATCTTTATCAATAAGAGACAGCTATTTTGAAGCGAGAAGTAATATCTTCTTGAGATCAAATGAAACCATGTCCTTATGTATGATGCATGCGTGAGGAAATAATAGAGGAAAGAGCTAAGAGATGAGAGAGACGGAACTCCATGGCCATGCTTTTATCATCCTTAAATGAACCAAATGAGTCTAGGGAAAAAAAGAAGCTGTGTGGCTTTTTGAAGAACTACTTGGCCCGTCTCATTTAAATGTGCACCGCTTCCTGAGCAGCCGACAGAAACCACCATCCTTACGCTCCTCTGACAGGGGCTGTGATGATCAGCGATAACATACAGCGACTCCCTGGGAGGGAAGCATCCGACAACAGGATAGAGGCAGTGGAGGATGGCCTCCCTGATCCTGGCTGAGCTCTATCCCCTATTATCACTTCTCCGCCAGAGCAGAGCATTAGGTATTTCAGTGACAAAGCGTTCAGGGCAGGACAGTTTTTTTGTTTTTGTCTTTGTATTTTATTTCTCGATATATATTCCTGCGATGGAATGGCGACCTGTCCAA